>NC_036838.1:1106637-1133773 GCF_002910315.2 Salvelinus sp. IW2-2015 | reverse complement strand
GTGCATCCTATGCAATGCATCATGGTCATATACAATATGGTACAATATATTCTCCTCAGACAAGAGCCTTACCTGAATAAACATATAGTCATCTTGCACCACCAGTGAGCTGATGTCGATGTATCCAGGAAGGGGTAGTTTCTGTTGGGCTCTGAGCACGTTGGAGCCCGGCATGTTAATACTGTATACCTGCAAGATGAGGAATAGAGATGATGGAGATCTGGATTCATCCAGCTGTGGATCATGCTCTTATTCGGGAACGTGAGGAATACCTGGAAACCGAGGCTGTATGTCTGTATTACAGTTTTTTTGGATTGCTTACACACTAAAATTAAAAGTAGTACACTATTAGCAAAACTTTACACTCAAGAAGAAAACATCAGCCCATATTTGCACAACTATAAGCACATTGTCAACCTCACACTTGTTGCAAAACTCTACACACAGTGATTTGCAAAACACTAACACACTTAACATACATTACACACAAAAATCTATCATGAAGTCACGTCCTTGCAATAGCAAGACTGACTTGTCAAATTACCACACCGTCCAACCAATTGTTTCAACAACAGTCATCAGGTGTGCAAACACTCGTTTGCTTAATTGTAGACACACCAATCAGGTGTATAAGCACTATAAAAAGCAGCAGGTGAGTTCATCGGTCTTCAAGCACAATGGAAAGAGTCAGAGAAAGAGTAAGACGAGAGAAACGAGGAGGAGGACGAGGAGGAGGACGAGGAGGAGGAGGAAGGGGAGGAAGAGGAAGACAAGAAGGTGCTCAAAGAGGACCGAATCTGACAAATGAGATCCACGCAACACTGGTGACCACGTTGTCAACCACGGCCTGACGCTGAGGGAGGCTGGACTGCGAGTACAGCCAAATCTAAGCCGATATACAGTGGCAAGTGTGAGAACATTTCGACTGGAAAATAGGTATTGTAAAAATATCATCATATCAAAAACATCTGCACGGTTTCTAGTTAACTGCTTATAGATGTCTCATTTCAGCGTTGTCTCAACAATGATTTCTTTCCATGTGAGGACATTCTCCCCAGRTCTGTGTCACAAAATGTCAAATTACCTTAGCAACCCCAACAGCAACAGCCAGATACTGTGTGTTTGTTAKTCTACAAAAAAGTGGTATCCGTCACAAAAGCATAAATAGGCAGCAACCTAAATATGGAATTTCTTAAGTCAGGCACTGTACAATGGCAAGGCTGTGCTACATAATTCAAGTTAGAGTCACTGTACTGTATTTCACTGTATTAATCTATCACATTTCAAGGTAAGACCCAGATGCAGACAAAGTTGAATTTACAAAAGTGTAAATGCCCCCCCCCAACAGGGGCAGGCAAAAGACAGGTCAAGGGCATGCAGGGGTCAGTAATCCAGATAGGTGGGGMAAAGGTACAGGACGGTAAGCAGGCTCAGGGTCAGGGCAGGCAGAAAAGGTCAAAACTGGGAAAATTGGAAAACAGGAACAATCAAGAGACAGGAACAGAGGGGAAAAACGCTGGTAAGGTTTTTGACGAACAAACAAACTGGCAGCGAGCGATAGGAGAAAAAGGGACATTTATCATGGATAAACAATTAGCCTGTCTTCACTTTTATCATATACGCTATGCACCGAACCGCCACCGTTTGGAATAAGCAAGCAATGAATTAATTTACATGGTTTGAATGCCGGTCGTTCGTACCAAACCTGCATCTATCGTCTGTTGAAGCAAGAACCTTCTTGTTTTGGTTTCAACACAAACACCATGCTCTGTATTGTCCACGCAGGGTATGTCAGCAGGATGTCCTTCTTGCTTTGTTTGTGCGTGGTCTCGCAAGTGGGCTGGGTTTTGTTCTGAATTTTTTTTCTTAGCTCGGTGTGGCAATAGGAAAGCTCAGAGTTATGACACCGCTATATATCTGGACAAGCTGGCAGCCCTCGCTTCATCCGTTCTGGCCCCCGTATCCAGTCCCTGTCTGCGAGCGTATCTCCTTCTTCCTCTCCCTCGTTCGCTTTCAACCGCATCCCTTCCCACATAGTAGCTAACGCTACTACAGCGATTTTGGTCTGAATATGTTCATATCTTACCAGTTCTTCTCCTAACACGCCCTCTGATGCGAAAAAGGAGCGTCCATCCCAGACGGGGAGCGAGGGCTCGTCTGGACCTCACTCGGGCTCGTGGCTTACTTAATGTGGCAAGGTATAACTCAAAACATATTATCTTATTAGCAACACCCTACAATCCAACATTCCCCCTCACTTTTGACAAAATCCACTTTCAATAACTTTGTCATATTGCTAAACCACATATTGGATGTAAACTTGACATATACAGTGTGTACACTTTCCAAATGACAGTCATTTTCAATTATACCAATTTTATAAACAATTTTTTAATGACATCCAGCAAAATAGACATGTCATTTCAGCGTCCTAGCCCCTATTGACCATTTCCACATTCGATGTTAGACATTTTGACTAAAGGTTCCTTTTTGGACGTTTAGGTGCTTCTGGCTGGGCAAAGTTCTCTCTAGAACAAAGCTTCTGATCCCAATACTGAAGAGAGAGAAAAGTCCCCTCTAGAGATTTACCGGCAGGGTGTGAAGGGTGACCATCCAGCAGCTCCCCCTGTCCTCGTCGTGATGTTAAGAGAGAAAGGCACTTAGAGTTACTGTAACCTAATGGGTTTACCCCCCTTTTTGGCCACCCCCCATCAGTTTTGATCTTTCCATTCGATCCTCACAGGACAGTCATGACAATACTGTAAATTATGGATATACGTGTCCAAAAATAAATATATTGCCCTGTTGACGAGCAGGTGTAGTAGTGCCCATGGCCTAATTTCATTGTTCTAATTACATTTCCCACTTCCTGGGTGCATAATGACAGGGTGCATTTTGTTCCAGTTCACTGATTGATGGTACTGATGTTGCTTTCTGCTGGCTGTCTGTATTGCTATTTTAGTCCTACAGTCAGAGTCGGTGACCCCAGTCAAACTCCATGCTAATGTTCTGACATTCAACTCCGAGGCCAACAATCATCAAACACCAGATGCACCTTGCCATATTTGCGAAATATTTGATATTTTTTTATTAAACCTTTGTTTATACAGGTTTTTCTCATTGAGATAAAAATCTATTTTTCAAGAGTTGTTGTGCACACACAATTAAACTGTCATCATCATAATCATCCTGTTATTTATCACTGGCTTGGTACCAGATCTGATCCTATAGTTAAACCATTAGTAAATAAATAGCAGTTCCAAGCCATGTTCCACTTCATAGGATCCTGCATGTGGCAGGCAGACGGAGCCATGTTCCTCCCAATAGCAGTCTGTGGTTGCAGAAAGGCGAAGCCATGTTCCTCCCAATAGCAGTCTGTGGTGGCAGGCAGGCTGAGCCAGGCAGCCGGTAGTTAGGCCGGGCTAGTCTCTCATCACTCTGGACAGTGACATACAATGCCACTGGGTGAGCTCAAGCTGCACTCATTCATCAGGCCAATTATATTTTTATTCTAAAACTCAGAGCTGTCACAAAATGAGCTTCATAGTTTTCCACTCACGTCAATAAATCAAAACACCTGCTGGATCCAGAGCAACTGATGAGGCCTCCCCGGCGACAGCCAAGAGACTGAGAGAGCGAGAGCTGCCAGGGACACGTGTCTAAATGGTGGTTGAAGGATTGAGGATAACAGTTGTTGGTTCCACTCATCTATTCAYGTTGATGGAGGATTTCAATAGAAATCTATATGGCGGTATGTACGTCATTGTGTTCTGAGGCGTGTTTAGCTGTGCACTCTAGAATGCAAAATGTTGACACCAACTGCAGAATTTTAAAAGTAGAACATGTGGTTTACCAGGAAAGAGAGACGGAAAAAGAGAGTCATGATTGTTGTGCCTGAGCTAGGTTGGTAAACCATGTAAGCATTTGAGAACATGTCAAGCGGACTAACGAAAACATCTGATTATGTACAAGAACAGAAACATCACGGCGCGTGAGGGCACGGAGGACGTCGCACAGCATGTGTTGTGTCTTCATCTAA
Source organism: Salvelinus sp. IW2-2015 (assembly GCF_002910315.2). Classification (NCBI taxonomy): domain Eukaryota; kingdom Metazoa; phylum Chordata; class Actinopteri; order Salmoniformes; family Salmonidae; genus Salvelinus; species Salvelinus sp. IW2-2015. Next base: position 1,129,734 of record NC_036838.1, on the reverse strand, counting down.
AGAGTAATTTGTTCTAATGTGGTTTCAGGGAAAACGCAGAACATTATACGAGCACAAACATTATCGCTGACGCATATGGTGCGTTGCGGCCCCAAAGAGTGGGCATCCAGCAGTCTGAATCACAGTCAAGGCTCCAAGATCTCACACAGGCCTTTTACCAGACAACAACAGCTTTTATATTGTCTGCAGCCAGCCATTCAGAACGTTTACAGCTATGCCTTGGTCTCTAAGGGAGGGAATACATGGGCTTAATTTTAACATTGGCCATATGACTGATATCAGTTTGATTGGAACATTGAATTTCATATCTGGAGGTGCTTTTTATAAGTGAGCGTGAGCATATTACTGTGATTAATACATCACAAGCTGTAAGTCATGTCTCCACAAGGCAAAGTTCATCACCTCTTAGCACAGAACGTATGACAATGTCTTGGCCAGTCTGACAGTGTACTAGCCAGTCTGACAGTGTCTTGACCAGTCTGCCAGTGTCTTGACCAGTCTGGCAGTGTCTTGACCAGTCTGACAGTGTCTTAACCAGTCTGACAGTGTCTTAACCAGTCTGATAGTGTCGTGGCCAGTCTGACAGTGTCTTGGCCAAAGATATCCTGTATAGAAGCTGTACTATACAGTATGTGGTATGCCTTCTGGAACATGTGAACTTTCATGTGACTTAGTAACAAACGTTGTATGACCGATCGTAAATACAAATAAAATTGTTAACTTCACTAGGGTAGAGGGCAGCATTCTGAATTTTAGATGAAAAGCGTGCCCAAATTAAACTGCCTGCTACTCAGACCCAGAAGATAGGATATGCATAAATTAGTAGATTTGGATAGAAAACACTCTAAAGTTTCCAAAACTGTTAAAATAATGTATGTGAGTATAACAGAACTGATATGGCAGGCGAAAACCCGAGGAAAATCCAACCAGGAAGTAATATTATTTTGAAAGGCTGTTTTTCCATTGAAAGCCTATACACCATACAAAGACTTAGAAACCCAGTTAATGAGCTCTGTGTCTTCCTCTACATGTGACCAGTCTTTAAGCATTGTTTCAGGCATTTACTATGAGGAGATACAGCACATTCAATCATGGGCGAGTGGACATTTCCATTCATCAGCCATGCGCCCTGATCAGGAACGCGCCTTTCTTGTTCCCTTTCCTATTGACGAAGCTTTTGTCCGGTTGAAATATTATGATTATTTATGACATAAAACAAGTGAGGATTGATTTTAAACATAATTTGGCATGTTTCTACTAACTTTTATTGTACTTTTTAAAAACTTTTAGTCTGGAATTAGTGCACACGCCTTGTATTACTGGATTACTGGACAAAACCTGCAAACAAAAAGGAGGTATTTGGACATAAAGAGGACATTATTGGACAAAACAAACATTTATTGTTTAACATGGAGACCTGGGAGTGCCACCAGATGATCAAAAGGTAAGTGATTATGTTTTAATGCTATTTCTGACTTTTGTGACACTCTCCTTGGCTGGAAAATGGCTGTATGGGTTTCTGTGGCTAGGTGCAGACCTAACATAATCGCAAAGTGTGGATTTCGCCGTAAAGCGTTTTGAAATCTGACACAGCGGTTGCATTAAGGAGAAGTTTATATATATTTCCATGAATAACACTTGTATCGTTTATCAATGTTATGATGAGTATTTCTGTAATTTGAGTGGCTCCTGCACTTTCACCGGATGTTTGAGACAATGCATTTCTGACCGTAACGCGCCAATGTACACTGAGATTTTTGGATATAAATATGAACTTTATCGAACAAAACATACATGTATTGTGTAACATGAAGTCCTATGAGTGTCATCTAATGAAGATCATCAAAGGTTAGTGATTCATTTTATCTATATTTCTGCTTTTTGTGACTAATCTCTTTGGCTGGAAAAATGGCTGTTATTGTTTTTCTGTGACGAGGTGCTGACCTAACATAATCGTTTGATGTGCTTCGCAGTAAAGCCTTTTTGAAATCGACACTGTGGTTGGATTTACAAGAAGTTTTATCTTTAAAATGGTGGATAATACTTGTATGTTTGAGAAATTTTAATTATGTGATTTCTGTTGTTTTGAATTTGGCGCCCTGCAATTTCCTGGCTGTTGTTGAGGTGGGACGCTACTGTCCCACTTGTACCAGAGAGGTTACATTACGAGCCTAGTTGGTTGACCTCTTGACGCTAGGAGTCAGATTATTATACATTTTTTAAATAACGTTCCCAAAGTTAACTGACTATTTCTCAGATCCAGATCGTAGAATATGCATATAATTACAGATTAGGATAGACAACACTCCAAAGTTATCTGTCAAACTGTCAAAATATTGTCTGTGAGTATAACAAAACTGATTCTGCAGGCGAAAACCTGAGAAAATCGAACCCGGAAGTGATTTTTAAATGTTTTATCTGTGTTTCCTTGCCCGTCTTTCTTCCATTTAAATGGGTATCAACCAAATTCCTTTTCCAATGGCTCCTCGGGCTGTGACCAGGCTTTAGACATAGTTTCAGGCTTTTATTTTGAAAATGAGCGAGATTTTTCAAAAGTAGTCAGGTGTCCTTTGATTAGTTCCTGCGCGTGAGAGGGTAGCTCTCCATTTTCTTTCTCTCTTTTATTGAATAGGTTACAGTCCGGTTTAAATATTATTGATTATGTTTGTTAAAAACAACCTGAGGATTGATTATAAAAAACATTTGTCATGTTTCTACGAACATTACGGATACTTTTTGGAATTTTCGTCGAACGGAATGAGGCTGTAGTCTTCTGAACATAACGCGCAACCCAAATGGCGTTTTTTTGTTATAAAAGTAATATTTATCGAAACAAAAATAACATTTATTGTGTAACTGGAGTCCGTGAGTGCAAACATCCGAAGATCATCAAAGGTAAGCAATTCATTTTATTGCTTTTCTGACTTTCGTGGCCATGCAAATTTGGGCCTAGCTGTTCTAGGATTGATTGATACACTCACAAAAGCTTGGATTGCTTTTGCTGCAAAGCATATTTTCAAAATCTGACACGATAGGTGGATTAACAACAAGCTAAGCTGTGTTTTGGTATATTTCACTTGTGATTGCATGATTATAAAATATTTTTAGTAATATTTGGGCCTGCAATTCAGCGCGTTGTTAGGAAAATGATCCCACTAAAGGGATCCGTAGCGCAGAGAAGTTAAGCCATGGAAAAAGTTAGCAACCTTCCCGTTAGCAATGATTGGCAGAGATAATGAGTGGGCTGGACGTGACGAGAGATGATTTCGAATTGGTCTACCATGAAGCACGCTTCTGTCTATAATATGAACTGGTCATTATGTGTAGGTAATCCTTTCTAATGCGACTTTTTTTAACCCTTTCATGCGTGAATTCCAAATATCTCTAATGGTCGCTCCAGCCTGAGTTTTTTATGCACGTGATGTTAGAACATTCTCTCCATTCCAGAATGTGATTGTTACGCAACAGTACATTTAATCTGCGGTCCCGTGTGGCTCAGTTGGTAGAGCATGGCGCTTGCAACGCCAGGGTTGTGGGTTCATTCCCCACGGGGGGACCAGGATGAATATGTATGAACTTTCCAATTTGTAAGTCGCTCTGGATAAGAGCGTCAGCTAAATGACTTAAATGTAAATGTAAATGTAATCCGCGCTGCCCTCAAATGAAGGCACGTAGCCTGTTTTTATTTATAGGCTGTTTCAACTTCAATTTCAAATGATTTTCTAACAAGTTTTTATTTTCGAAGAATAGTTTGAATTGAGGTGTGTTCTGTCTCCTCATTCATTCACATAAAATGAGTAATTTCTACTTTTGCGGACAATTCATTTTTGGGACATTTCTGACCCGGACAAATTTCCCCAAGCACTTCCCAATTGCTTGCATGCATTCCGATTATTGCATAGATTGCAATGGGCACATATCATGTGTGTAAAATACTTTTTTGAAGGTTGTACTGATTATAATGAGCTAAGCTAATTCCAGCTGTGTGTAGCCATGTTTGTTGACATACAATGCATTCTAGGTTTCACGTAATCGTCTGTTGGACCAAAGATGTTATAACAAAATGAGGTGAGTAAGTCCGGAAATGAATGGTAGGATGTGAACGATGGTGGACAACACCCCCCTTGAACATGCATACTATAAACATACCAAACTCATCTTGTCTCCTCTTATTATCTTTGGTTTCTGTGTGGGGGAAAAAAAGCATGGCAGCGCACAGAAAGTACMCATCGTCCGGATTACTTTCGATTTCTAGAGAGTGTTTTACTCAATTATTTCGATCAATGGTGAGCTCACCCGTGATGTGATTAATTATTATAAATAGTATTTTCTATTAGCTAATTCATATTGTAGTTTGTCAGCGAGAGTTATACAAATATGACCGCTTGTGTTAAGTCAATCTTTCCTCAGTTAGCGCTAGGACAAATGTAGCCTACATTTTTCCGGTTTGGATGATTGYGTTAGGCTGTAGATACTTTTGTGAATGTCTGAAAATTGCATCCAAAAATAAACTGCTCACATTCTGGACAAAACTTTGCTATGGACATAACTTAGTAAGGACTGTGTTTGTGTAAATAGTTTCTGAAAAAAGTGTGGCCAGCTCAAATGCTGATTGTTGCRTCATTTGAAACTGGCCATTCTAAATAAGCGTATTAAATAAGTGTTCTAATCACACCAGTTTGATCGTACGCTACAGGGACCACTGTAGAATGATCACACCCGTGTGTTGGTACGCGTGAAAAGGTTAAAGATATCATGTAGTAGAACTGCATAAATGTTTTCTCCACTTTCTAGAAGACAAGTTTTAAAATCAGTGGAATTAAACTATGATAGCTAAGGTGATGGAGAAAATTTGAAAGAGAACACAGAAGGCTCCGGATTACATCTTCAAACTAAGGGCAACCATGGCATCCGTGACAGAGAGGTAGAAGCGTTCATCCATGTRTACGGATAAGAGAGTCTAGCTAGCCAACGTTAGCTGGCTGGCTAGCTAACTCTACGTGTATGATCTGTGTAGTAATTTTATTTGTATCTCAGAGCCATTTGCATTGATAATTATAGCCTAATGATAGGTATGTAATGACACACTATCTAAACTTTTATAGTGTTTTATTTACATTTTAGAGGTGATAACTTGGACAAATCGGGTGAAAAAAGCCATTTCGGCTTGTCTCCCCCTTTCCCTATCACGCAGTAGGTTTTGCTTCCCCATCCGTCATTTTAAACAAGACCCGATGGAGCTCATTGCCTTCTTCAATCATGCAGAAACGGGCAGCATGAACGCCTCGTCATTGATATTGCTGGAAAGGGGAGAAATTGTGAGTTACAATGGTATTCAAATTACAGTCGACCTGGAAGTATTATGTTTTTGGGGTGCTAAAATAAGGTAAATTGTACGTTACAGCACAATGTACAGAAGTGTGTTAGTTTACAGTAACTTTATGAGTTGGGATTATGGCTAATTGTTTAGCTAGCGAGCTACATGTCTAAACAAAAGACTTCACTATACAAGTAACTATTTCAATAGAATGTTTATGATGTCACTGTGACAACTGTAAATAGACGTAGCTGATAAATTCGCTCTGGCTATCTACTCCGATTTCAGAGCACTCTCATCTGAGAATAACTGACTGGTGTGTCAGCAGAATAACTGACTGGTGTGTCAGCAGAATAACTGACTGGTGTCAGTAAACGTTGGCAATTTTTTAAAATTAATTTGTTGCCAGCAGCAGAGTTGCAGTCACTGATGCTCTTCATAACATAAAAACAGCCTAACCAACTCCGCTAGGGCGAATAAAATGGTCAGAGTGAGCTGTTATCTCATTTTTTGTCTGAAAGTAGTTAGCAAGCTTGGGTCAGATTAGGTCAGAACGCTCGGATCAACACCACTATTTACGAACWCACCCGTAGTATAAACCAGCCTTTAGTCTTGAAATCTTTGGTTGTTCAGTACATACCCTCACTGTCACACCCTGATCTGTTTCAAATGTATTGTGCTTGTCTCCACCCCCCTCCAGCTGTCACCCATTTCCCCCCATGATCCCCTGTACATTTATACCTGTGTTTTCTGGTTGTCTGTTGCCAGTTCGTCTTGTCTCGTCAARCTACCAGCGTTTTTTCCTGTACTCCTGTTTCGTGGTAGTTCCYGTTTTCTAGTTCTCCCAGTTTTTGACCATTCTGCCTGCCCTGACCCTGAGCCTACCAGCCGGTCTGTACCGCTTGACACTGCCCTGGATTACTGACAYCTGTCTGCCCTGACCCTGAGCAYGCCTGCCGTTCTGTACCTTACGGACTCTGCCCTGGATTACTGACCTCTGCCTGCCCTTGTCCTTGACCTGCCCCCTGTTTTGYAAATACACTTTTGTTATTTTGAACTGTCTGCATCTGGGTCTTGTCCTGAGGTCTGATACTCACATGTGAATCCTTAAAGAGATGGGTGGGGCTAAAGCTTAAAAGGTTGTGAACAATGCCAAATTGGTATAGACAAAGAAGAGCTCTACAATAGGTACCAAAATATTCAAGGCCCATTTTCTCAAAAGTGAGGTTACAAGTTAATCAACTTTCAAAGCAGTATTACTTTCCCGTTGTTCCTCAACTGTAGTGTATGACATACCATTTTCTAGCCTTGCGTCTTTACTTTTATCCAATGTAAAAAACACAATTTCAAATTTTGCTACATTAGACTGAATTGAGCCGGTTGGTCAAATACTGTATGTTACAGGTCAACAATCAACTCTACTTATTTGATTAACTTCATACAGTAGCAGATCAAGTATAGTAGGAAATAAATTGGGATTTCAAGCCAATATTATTAGAGATTGTTACGTTTGTTGTTGCGGTACTTCAGGCTACATACTTCAGTTGTTTCTGGTTTTCATTCCGAGTTACTCAACTTTAATCTTTTTTTCACTAATATTCTTGCCCCTGTGGTCAAGATATGTAAGAAAAACAAGATTGCGGTCACAGAAAGGTTATCTGGGGTTCTCATTATCCTACTTCCTTCTTTCATCTAAACCCTGGAAGCTAGATTTCACAACTGACCTCTCYTTCTCCATCAAAACATCCTCATTCATTAAATTAAAGGTCCAATACAGCCGTTTTTATCTCAATGTCACCAGGAAGGCCAAAACTCCATCCCACCACAACAGGCGGAAGTTTCAGGAAATCTATTGAAACAGCTTTTAAATKAAATGGCATTATCATAATTTTCACAATTTCACAGTATTATTCAATAAACACAGATAAATCATGTTTTTGACTGGATTGGTCCTTTATCCCCCCAAAAGCACCCTAATGGCAGAATCTCCTCCCAACTGAAATAGGACATGTGGAGTTATGGAAATGGTAATGGTGTATTACAGACCCTGTGTCCTGAAAAATTACGATAAGTCACTTTTACAACACCTAATTAAGCCTCCTATGAATTCCTTAAGCATTTATGTACAGTACTCTAAATCAAACYGCACCGGTTGACAGTGCCTTGGCTCTGACTAGAGCGGAAGAGGAGGTGATGGGACWATTTTTTCTGGAATTTATGGAGCCAGGAGAATGCAACGYGGCGGTGCTGGAGACGATCCTATGGAGGGGAATGTGAAAGTGTATGCAAATGAACCATCTGGATTGTTTGAACTGCCAGGGTGTTGGGGAATAAGAGGTCTCTGCTCCGGAGCACAATCTACTGCATCACTTGTATGTTATATAGAAACAAGACTGTGAACAGTCCCAAATGGGCCCATATTCCCTATATAGTGCACTACTTTGACCAGAGCACCATAGGGAATAGGGTGCCATTTGGGATGTAAACTATGTCCATATACTGTACAGTAGAGCTGATACTCTGTAATGAACTCCAGAGTTAGATATAGTTAATTTGACCGTTGTGTTTGAAATTGATGAACAAATACTTGAAATGGAATTAGACCKGATGATACTRTATGGATGTCCATCATTTTTGCTAGGTGCCATGCTGTCACTGCAGTAAGAATATGTTTAATTCCCAGTCTTACAGATTTATAGACCTGTAATACATATTTCAACACAGCATTACATCCTCACTAAACTATGAATCGAGAAGGTGATAATCTTCAGAGTTTGAGAAATGAAATACACTGCAATGGCAACAGCATGTATTCTCATATAGCATACCGTATCGCTAAACATGTAAGSKGAAAATCTCATGTTGCTAGTAGTATACACTTGCCAAATAAAACAATTATCTCATGAGATGAACTTCATACACTAATGGAGACCACTTTMCTATAAACCAATACCAATTCCCTCTCGCATTGTGGTGACGTATTACCCACCACCGTCCCTCAATGGATCTTAATGGGGCACACATCTGCACTACCGCAGTTAAATAACAAATGATAGYAGCCGTTTCAATGGCGCTGCAACTGYTTTGGTTCACAATGTCACCAAATGTGTAATCTCTGGTGGGGAGGAATGATGGCTGTTGAGCTCAGTCATCTATTCCGCTYGGTTGKATTCGCTCTGCAAACTCGTCAACAACAACCTCCTCCTAGAAACCCATCCACCTTTTATAGGTGTAGTKTAGTGGTGTGTAARGAGATTTTAAAAAGGTTMATGTTATGGTGGAATAATGTGTGTGGATGTGTAAGCAAGTACATGACTTTCGCATTTCTAGACTGCGAAAAATCATTTGGTGATTCACAATGCAAATTAGTAATATCCAGCTAAGTACTTAGGCTCGGTATGTCTGCATTGTTATCCAATTATGCATAATTGCGCTGTGTAGTGCTATGAGGTAAACATAGAGAAAATTACACTATTAGTCCACTGCCAAAGGCAATATGGGTGCTTATTAATCCATTGTTAAAGGCAATATGGAGGTCTGCATTGACATGATAGTGTGTTTCAAATTAAAGTCCATTAAAGGAGTCCTGAGAGGACCTGCTGAGTCCAGTAAGCTGCAAGGGGAGCCAACCTGTTGCAGCTCCAGCTGACAAGTGGGCTGAGCACTAAAGATACCTTCCATCTGGATTGGCATTGAGTTGAGAAATGCACCACAGTGGAGGATGAGAAGGAGCAGCCATTTTGGCTCTGGCTCAGTAACACCTTGCAGGGTCGCATCCAGATCTAAGGTGGGTGGGGGAGCGGAAGCACTGTGGTGGTGGTGGAGGCCATTTTGGTTTTAGATCAGCACATACTATTAGTAAATGAATGGACACGAGTGTGTTTTTATTGTGGAGGAACCAATTTGGGGTCTGACTCCGCAGCACCTTGCTGGTTGCGTCAAGACACAGTGGGCCTATGCACTGCAGTGGTGGAGACCGGGGAGGCMATTTTGACTCAAGATCAACATCACCTTCGAGGATCAGTTTATGCAGAGGAGTKAAACTGCTGACGTATGGAAGCCATTTTGTCATGCATTGAGGTACATTGCAGAGTCTGCACCACATAATATAATACAACCACAGTTGGATACTAAACTTTTACTACCTGGCTACAGGTCTGGGAACGCATATAAGAGGTAGATGCTGCTTCTGCTAACACAACACAAGCTCCTTAATCATAAAAATGGTTTACTGCTCTCTCTCTCTCCCTCTGTATTGCAGTACATCTATTTAAGTCTTGTCGATGTCAGAAACGGTAGGTTTTAGAATGAAGAATCAGTATTGAGCAGCAGAAAGGTGTCAGCCGCGGATTACAATGACAAGAGACAATCCTGTAAGCGAAATCGCTCTGGGATTTATAAATTCACTGACTCCTATCAGACAAGGATTGATTTAAACCRGCTTATCTGAAGGAGACTCCTCCAACGACAAGAGCTGAGACCCATCCACAGAAAGACAATATCCCACATATTACTATTATTAACACATAATTGGAAATGCTAATGCATTTTTATAAAGTCAGTTTAATGCAAATGAAGACAGAAAAAAAAAAWAWAWAWATMTATTTATGTTCTCGCTCTGCATACTTTATTGAGACAGATGTTCCCTGTTGCATTTGGACTAACGTTTATCGGTGATACGACTCCGTGTAGAAAATTATTAACGGCATACATTTGCATCCATAGGGTGGATTAAGTCAAGCAATGTTTCCATATAGAAGGACTGGAGGGACTGTGTGGCTTACTCAAAGACGCTCTTTCCTACCATTTCCCTGATTTGTTTTTTGGTAGCTACCCCACTGGATGAAGGGATTGGAGAAAAACAATTCACTCTGCTGGCAAGTTAAGTGCCAACAGCCAATATTCTGACATATATGTATTTGTGGCCTGTGTGTTTTGAAAAGCAAAACAATGGCAAGCGATAAATGTCGGAGGAACCTAATCACCRAAGTTAATGAGGTAGAAAGTGTCAAGAGAACGACCACATATGTTGTTTTGATGATATAACACCTTAGCGATTAGCAACATTTTACCTCTCCCTGAGTCTTCTCCATTTACACAACTTAGTTCTGCCACAAAAGTTATGTGCCCATTTTCCTCAACAGTCAGTGTTATTTTCTAATTTCCCAGCCTGCCTCTCTCTCCAGACTGATTATACCTCCAAATCCTAAGACCCTGACAGACTGACGGCAGGTTTGTCCAGATGTGGGCCGCTCCTGTTCAGTACGATCTCTGTGAAACCAGGAGAAGCCAAACTATCCTCCAGACTTTTTCACATGACCTTGAAGTGTATGGTTTGCTCTGGGCCGCACTCAACTCCTGTTCATGACTTTATCTGAATAACAGAGAGAGGATGATAGGAGGGGGTGGCGATAGGGGTCCATCTATCACCCTACTCAGGATGAGAGACAAAAGGTACAATGTACATTTCAGGCTGTTCTCTCTTTCATTATTCAGCCCCCTTGACTTTAATTTGCTCCCCATCCAAAATGCTCCCTGCTGTTTCTTAAAAACACTATTCTTATACTTCCAGGTCTTGCTCTATAAGTAAGTGTGCCGTACAGTTTGAACAACATGTCATATCCTGTTGGGTTTCAGAGGATATTTCCTTCCCACAATGACCTGAATCACGCAACMTAGTATACTACAAAGTAGGCTGTACAATGACATATTGGCAACATTATCTACAATGTTTGTTTCATACTCAATCGAATATTAAACATAAGAGTACATGGAATATGCCATAGTGGAATTGTGATGTTGCTATAGAGTATTTTGTACGGCAGTCTACTAAACAATAGGTTTGTGTTTAAAGCAGGAATCCTTAACTGTGAAACTCTCATTTSCGTTTGCAATATTACAGCAACAAAGAAGTTACTTCAAACAAAAAAATACTGTTTTTTTCCCACTGACATCAACGCGCAATAAACAGAAGAGTATGTACTGTGATTTCTGTTTACTGCGATAGTGGATTCTCCTCTCCTCCATTTCTTCAACGAAACAAAGGCAATAACAAATGTGCTGGGTGAAYAGTGGCACTGTTTCACCTTATGGGAAGCTTTAAAATAAGCTTGGGAATGTATATTTGTATATATGCACGTTCTGGTTTTTATCTCCGTGGAGGCACAATGAACATAATTAAAACCCCAACATGCATGTTAGGAATGCACATGCAGTTGCTAACGTGACAACCGTCTTGCCATTAACTTCCAATGGGATTTCCTAACACATAGGGAATGAACTAACAGCAACAGCATTATACCACAACCCAAAATGGACCCTGTCAACTTCAGTCACCCATTACCATTAGTCAACCGGTAGAGTAATTCAACTTACCTCATTACACCAAAGACAACAAAATGGCAAGAGGATGTACTTAGTGATAATTTCTTTTGAAAAAGCTTATGACAACGAGATTGTGCCACTTCCCTCCAGGACATTTGGTAGATTTTCTCTGAGAGCGGATAGGTGGAAACCACATAATGTCAAGACACTTAGTTTCACTACTGTTTCCGATTTATAGGCTCCTACGACCATTAGGGGAATATGTGGGGGAGTACGACCAGTGGTGGAAAAAGTACACTTATCATACTTAAGTAAAAGTAACAAATGTCAAAAATAAAAATAGTAAAGTACAAAATACCCCCCAAACCTACTTAATAAGTACTTAAAAGTATTTTTTCTTAAGTACTTTACACCACTGGGTACGACTAGAGTGGATTGGAAATTACATAAATTTTTCTGGTGAACGCAGCACTTTTCAACTATACATCTTTGTCCTCCCTCCGCACTATTTATTCAATGGCATTTTGTGCAAAGACAACTCCSTATAATTTCACACTCCAATTTGTACATTCCTAATGTTGTCCTAAAGAGCCAATCTCGGGGCCACATTAAACAAAAAAGTTCTAAAACATCACGTCGATCATTTTGTCTTCCCCACAGAAAAATGCTGGAAGGATGGCAGCTCTGTTAATGATCCCCAGCTCATCCTATTTTTAAAGGTAAATGTCAGCCTTGTCCATGGCCGAGATACTGAGATACACACTCTGACTTCTGTCTGCGGCGGAGGAGAAGAAGGGGATTCAAAGACAGGGACAGGAAGARACAAGCGAGGGAGGGAGTGGGAGAAGAGAAATAAACAAACACAGACACACACACACTCACACTCACCTTCCCTGCATACACACTGTACACCACCCATATGACTTGACAGACAAATACCAATAAACTGACAGCCCCCCCCAACACATAAAGGTTTTAATGCMACTGAAATATCAAAGCCTCCAGGTGAGTGGATAGGAATTCTAAATACACCCTGTGGACGTGTGGTYTTCACCAAGGGCAAGGAKGGCTACTCATAAGACATAACCCAATACCCAATAACCCAGTATCTGTATGAAGATAGCCTGCCTTAGCCTTGCAACTGGGGCTTGGAATGCAATGCAGAAGCTGCCCATACTAAAAAATGGATGCCATACCCACTTACAGTCAGCTGCAAAATATTTGACACCCTTGATAAAGATGAGCAAAAAATACTATAAAATAAATAATAAAAATACTGAGCTAATAAAAAAAAGGTAAATGATATGGTGCATGGCCAAAGATCTCTATTTTCATGACCATAGCACAGGTTCCAAATCAAGTGGCAAAGCCATTTAGCAATCTCGAAGCATTTACGTCACATCTGCTCCTGCTACGCCCTCTGTCTTCTTGACCTGCAGTTACTCCCCCTGTACACACTCACTCTCTCCTTCTTCCTCTCTGTGTGATTGTGTGGTTGGAGACAGGTGTGCTGGAGTCAGAGGAAATCCMTACCAGCTGCAACTCGTTCCATAATCAAGACATCTACAWATACTCCACTCTTCCAGATCGTAATGCTCAGTCAGTTCATGTTTCTAGCCATTTATGATTATTCAAGATCCTGTTACTCTGCTGTGCCTGTTTCCCTGCCTGACACCGTTTATCCTCTCATTTCAGTTTACCGCTCTGTCTCTGGCTCCTGTCTCCCGTTCCACATCTCACCACCCAACTACCTTGCTCTGAATTTTACTCACCACCACTACCTTGGATTCCCCTCAGGACCTGTTTACCCTGTTCTACTCAGCTAACTCCAACCTCAGTCTCCACATCTGGTTTTTTGCTGCAACTCACTCCCAGCTTCCCTGGATCTGCACTTCATATCTCCCTGTGTAACAATACATAGTTGGTTCATTCATCCCTGTTTCTTCATCTGAGCCTGCTCTTGAGTTCCCTGTGTCGCTCTGCTTAACAATTTACACATATAGATCCTCCAGAACAACACCTTCTCCAGCTTTATCTCTCACAATAAGACCCCCTTCACAACACCTTCTCCAGCTTTATCCTCAACAGGAAGACCACCCACCACAACACCTTCTCCAGCTTTATCCTCACCAGGAAGACCACCTCCACAACAGGTTCTCAAGATTTACCCTCACCAGAAGACCCTCCTCCATAACACCTTCTCCAGCTTTATCCTCAACAGGAAGACCACCCCACACAACACTTCTCCAGCTTTATCCTCAACAAGGACCCCCCTCCACAACACCATTTTATTTTATTTCACCTTTATTTAACCAGACAGGCAGTTGAGAACACGTTCTCATTTACAATTGCGACCTTGCCAAGATAGAGCAAAGCAGTGCAACACAAACAACACAGTTACACATGGGATAAACAAATGTAAATGTAGTAAGATTAGGGAGGAAAGGAAATAAATAGGCTATAGTGGCAAAATAATTACAATTTAACAATTAAACACTGGGGTGATAGATGTGCAGAAGATGAATGTGCAAGTAGAGATACTGGGGTGCAAAGGAGCAAAAAATAATAAAAATATGGGGATGAGGTAGTTGGGTGGGCTATTTACAGATGGGCTATGTACAGGTGCAATGATTGGTAAGCTGATGACAGCTGATGCTTAAAGTTAGTGAGGGAGATATAAGTCTCCAGCTTCAGTGATTTTTGCAATTTGTTCCAGTCATTGGCAGCAGAGAACTGGAAGGAAAGGCAGCCAAAGGAGGAGTTGGCTTTGGGGTGACCAGTGAAATATACCTGCTGGAGTGTGTGCTACAGGTGGTGTGCTGCTATGGTGACCAGTGAGCTGAGATAAGGCGTGGCTTTACCTTGCAAAGACTTATAGATGACCTGGAGCCAGTGGGTTTGGCGATGAATATGAAGCGAGGCAATCCAACGAGGGCATACACATCGCAGCGGTGGTAGTATATGGGGCTTTGGTGACAAAACAGATGGCACTGTGATAGACTTACATCGTTCGAGGCATATTTTTGAAATGACATCGCCAAAGTCAAGGATCAGTAGGATTAGTCAGTTTTACGAGGGTATGTTCGGCAGCATGAGTGGAGGATGCTTTTGTTGGGAAGGAAGCCAATTCTAGATTTAATTTTGGATTGGAGATGCTTAATATGAGTCTGGAAGGAGAGTTAACAGTCTAACCAGACACCTAGGTATTTGGTAGTTGTCCACATATTCTAAGTCAGAACCGTCCAGAGATGGTTATTTAGGTTCTAGACGGCGGGCACGTGTGGGCAGCGATCGGTGAAGAGCATGCATGTTTTACTTGCATTTTAAGAGCAGTTGGAGGCCACGGAAGGAGTGTTGTATGGCATTGGAGCTCGTCTGGAGATTTGTTAACACAGTGTCCAAAGAATGGCCAGAGGTTATACAGAATGGTGTCATCTGCGTAGAGGTGGATCAGAGAATCACCAGCAGCATAGACTAGTTATAGTTATAGTCTATTGTATTTTAATCTATTGGGCTCTGAACCATCATTCCCACACTTGACTAATGAGCACGAATCCTGATATCTGTAACAGGCAACACACCTGATGCAGACAAGCGGCCAATCAAATCCCCTTTTCCACTGTAGGGCAAGTGAGTTAGAGACTGGAGAGGTCACAATAATAAAACTTAGATACCCTGAACACTTTATTCTAGCGGATCTGTCTGGCAATACAGATTATTTCCCCAGTGGTAGGAATTACAAATAATCCAAACGGGTTTTAGGTGGTGTGTTGGGTTGCCTGCAATGTAATTACGGAGCTGGGGACTAAGCTTCAAATTAGTGTACGCAGGTGATAGACTCCAAACGCATTGGTTTTGATATATTAACATTTGCTAGAAAACGTGAGCTCGTTTGGACTGTGTGAAGAAATGTGACTTGTTTCTGTTGATACATCTGAAGTGAAACGTTTTTGCTCACGTTTTTCAAAGATTGAAAGGAAGTGTGAATAAATCATCCTCTCCAACATGTCAAACTATTCTAAGGGCAGCATGATTTGGTTGTTGTAACTAGAATGCTTGTTGACTGACGTTCTTCGTCTGACATTGTGCATCTGAGTGGGAGACTACAGGGGGCTGACAGGAACATTTGGGAAAAACAAAGTTATGTACGCCACCTGGGGTTCTCCTCTTGACATTCCCAAAATGAATTGATTAGAACACCAGCAACCTGAAAAGGATATGATAAAACTCAGAACACTTTTATTGAAAGACTGGTGTTAAGAGAGCTAAGGTTGAACTTAAACAGGCTAGATATTGATAGGCTTTGTGATAGTCTGGCAACAGATACATGGACATAAACTGGATTTATTTGTACAATCAATGTTCATTGTCTTTCTGTGCTAATGTCATTTTATCTACACTAGCARCTTAGGTSAATTGTCTGCTCTCATAAACACTTCTAACTACATCATGAAACCAAAACCACATATCCCCAAGTGACCACAGTAACTGCAATGTGTACTCAATACTTGAACTCAACGGTCCCACAAAGGTAACGTTTTGATGAACATATACTTTACACAATCCATTACGGACCCAAAGTCTTGTCGCAGGTCCAACGTGGTGTGTGAGCCGAGATGCAATATGTTAAGAATGGAAAACAAGTCGAGTCGAGGGGACTTGTGTTTTTTAAAAGGTTAATGTTCATATCTCCCTTGAGACTTCCACCACTAGCTTTCCAACCCCCCCAACCCAATACATCTCAGACTATAAACACCTTCATAAAAATAGAATCTTTGCTGTATCGCTTTGAATCAACTGCAGGGAGGGTCTTACATGAAAAGCTGAACTGCACAAAACAATTTGGGCCTGCAGTTGTCTAGCATGACAGCTCTTGTCAAAAGATTTATAAGACAAGCAGCTCTAGTATATTTTTCGTACCTGTCTATTTACCACCACAAACCGATGCTGGCACTAAGACAAGCACTCAACGAGCGGTATACGGCTAAAGGCAAACAAGAAAATGCTCATCCAGAGGCGCCGCTCCTAGTGGCCGGGGACTTTAATACACACAGAGACGTGTACAAAGCTCTCCCTTGCCCTCCATTTGGAAAATCTGACCATAACTCTATCCTCCTGRTTTCTGCTTACAAGCGAAAACTAAAGCAGGAAGTACAAGGTACTCGCTCAATACGGAAGTGGTGAGATGATGCAGATGCTAAGCTGCAGGACTGTTTTGCTAGCACAGMCWGGAATATGTTCAGGGATTCTTCCGATGGCATTGAGGATTGCACCACATAAATCACTGGCTTCATCAATAAGTGCATCGATGACGTCGTCCCCACAGTGAATGTACGTACATAACTCAACCAATAGCCGTGGATTACAGGCAACATCCGTACTGAGCTAAAGGGTAGACCTGCCGTTTTCAAGGAGCGGGACTCTAACCCGGACGCTTGTAAGAAATCCTGCTATGCCCTCTAATGAACCATTAAACAGGCAAAGCGCCAATACAGGACTAAGATTGAATTGTACTACACAGGCTCCGATGCTCATCGGATGTGGCCGGGCTTGCAATCTATTATGGACTGCAAAGGGAAACACAGCCTAGAGCTGCCCAGTGACACAAGCCTACCAGACGAGCTAAATTACTTCTATGCTCGCTTCGAGGCAAGCAAAACTGAGGCATACATGAGAGCATCAGCTGTTCTGGACGACTATGTTATCACGCTCTCCGTAGCCGATGTAAGTAAGACCTTTAAACAGGTCAACATTCACAAAGTCGCATGGCCAGATGGATTACCAGGACGTGTTCTCCGAGCTTGCGCTGACCAACTGGCAAGCTGTCTCTGAGTTTGTAATACCAACATGTTTCAAGCAGACCACCATAGTCCCTGTGCCAAAGAACACCAAGGTAACCTGCCTAAATGACTACCGACCATTAGTACTCACGTCTGTAGCCATGAAGTGTTTTGAAGGGCTGGTCATGGCTCACATCAACACCATTATCCCAGAAACCCTAGACCCACTCCAAMTTGCATACCGCCCCAACAGATAAACAGATGATGCAATCTCTATTGCACTCCACACTGCCCTTTCCCACCTGGACAAAAGGAACACCTACATGAGAATATTATTCATTGACTACAGCTCAGCATTCATCACCATAGTGCCCTCAAAGCTCATCAATAAGCTAAGGACCCTGGGACTAAACACCTTCCTCTGCAAATAGATCCTGGACTTCCTGACAGGCCACTTACAGGTGGTAAGGTCAAGTAACAACACACCTGGCATGCTGATCCTTAACATGCGGGTCCCTCAGTCCTCTTCTATACTCCCTGTTCACCCATGACTGCATGGCCAGGCACGACTAAGCATGACTCCATCATTAAGTTTGCAGACGTCACAACAGTGGTAGGCCTGATCACCGACAACGATGAGACAGCATATAGGGAGGAGGTCAGAGACCTGKCAGTGTGGTGCCAGGATAACAAACTCTCCCTCAACGTGATCAAGACAAAGGAGATGATTGTGGACTATTGGAAMAGGAGGACCGAGCACGTGCCCATTCTCATCGACGGGGCTATAGTGGAGCAGGTTGAGAGCTTCAAGTTCCTTGGTGTCCATCACCAACAAAGTATCATGGTCCAAACACCAAGACAGTTGTGAAGAGGGCACGTCAATGCCTATTCCCCCTCAGGAGAATGAAAATATGTTTTTATGGGTCCTCAGATCCTCAAAAAGTTCTACAGCTGCACCATCGAGAGCGTCCTGACTGGTTGCATGTTATGGCAACTGCTCAGCCTCCGACCGCAAGGCACTACAGAGGATAGTGTGTACGGCACAGTACATCACTGGGGCCAAGCTTCCTGCCATCCAGGACCTCTATACCAGGCGGTGTTAGAGGAAGGCCCTAAAAATACACTGCCCACAAATTCTGAGATAAGAGTCAAGACTGGGCACCCAGAGTTCTAGAACTCGAAAGAGAACAGTTTACTCCAGACATTGAGGAAAGAGATACAGATTGACCTGCATTTAATACAAAAAGACCGACTACAAATATTCAAGTGTTCTGACAAAGCCTGAGACACAGCTGTTTGAATATAGAAAAATATGTATGTTATCAGTAAAGAACAGACTGTTTTAAAGTTGCACTTGTATGGACTCCCAATGAAATATACTACAGTACATTATCTAATTTACTAATCACCATTAGATTCCATGTTGCATCAATGCTCAAGGAATCCTTTAATCAGCATTGTACTTATCTCGACTGCGAGTGTTCGATGTCCACAAAGTTATGTYGTCTGAGAGTGTTCCATGTCCACAAAGGTATGTCTTCGAGGGTGCTCCATGTCCACAAAGGTATGTTGTCTGAGAGTGTTCCRTGTCCACAAAGGTATGTCTTCTGAGAGTGTTCCATGTCCACAAAGGTCCATCCTTTTAATGCAAACAAAATATCACCAACATCTATAGTGTGCATCAAACAGCCCATCAACTTATGTTACAAACTCGTGTAGCCAGCATTCTCCAACGTAGGCCATCACAGACGAAAGCGTAACAAATTACAACCTCTGGATCTGTCCAGGTTTCATTGTTATAACTGATATTGAGGTCAGTTAGCAACCCAAGGTGTCAGTCTTCTCCCTTCTCTACCTCAACCAGTCTTCCCTGTGTGATAGCCATCTTGGTAGCCAGGTAAGACTCATTGGCCATACTGGTAAATCTTCTTCACAGGAAGTTATATGGGATATGACCTGTGTGTGAATGGGGGGTACAGAGCTCTCCTCAACATGAGAGCAATGTACAGGGAAGGTTACAGATGAGAGCACTGGTGTATAGGACTGCATTGTCACTGTATGTGGTTTGCAGGCCAATAGTGCTGACATCTTCTAATGAATATTAGAATGTTCCATAGTAGTTACAAGTAAAGTTACTGTGTAGTTGTAATCACGTTATAGCACAAATGTGTTCATTGCATCTAACTAATTGCCATGGTAATACATTTAGCTAAAGTCTAAACAAAATATCATCAAACGGATAGCAATAATCAATATTCGAATAAAAACTTCAAGAACGTAAATAAATAATATTAAGATTACAGAAGAATATTCAATAAACCAATACGGGGCCGCTGGAACCGGGATGGAATAAAAAGGTAAAACATCAACAGCTTGGAGCTTTATCCGACTGTGTAACACAGTTCAAAATCCGAAGCATACTCTATCAAACAACCAACTGTGGAGAAAAAACGATATGGAGCTCACCTTCTGGTCGTGGCTGTAGGCTAAGGCCCAATCCTCCTGTGTTGGATGGAACAGAAGGCTTAGAATGTAGAAGCTGAGGCGGTATTTCTGATAGCTCGCTCCTTCATCTGAGCTGATGAGCACACTGCTCTCAAACTCAGGGTCTGTCAGCACCATTATCTGGAAGAGAGGGAGAGGGGGGTGGGATGGAAAGAGAGAGAGAGAAGGGTGGTGGGGTTGGGAGAGGGAGGAGATGGAGAGCGATAGAGAAAGAAAGAGAGTGAATTTATGAGTAGAGAGTGAGGGGAAGATTGAGAGAGAGAGAGGGTTAGCCATATCAGCACTCCAGGTCTAGTGGTTGGCATCAAGCTGCTACTCGAGCTTACACCTTCACTTTGTTTTGGACTTCTGTTGCCATGGTTTTTTGGCCTCTTACAGTGCACTCACAGGTCTGCACTTTGGTGCACTTTGGCTCCCAGTCACCCCTCTCCAGATACATTCCCTTTAATGAGATAGAGGTGGTTCAGAATACCGCTGTGGACCTATAAGTAAATCGTCAGGGGTCACAAAACAACTATAACAAAAAGTTGCTTTGTTAAAGAATAGGATAAGTTTTAAGAATAAAGTTTTAAGAATGTACTGTAGATCAATAGGCTGTTGTGCTATGGTATTCTGTAACACAGCTGTGTAGCAAGAGAGAACTCCACAACTTTGCATTTACAATGCGTGACTACATGTCTAGGCAATGCAATTTGTTTTGAACAATACTTACATTTCTGATAAGAAAAAACTAATATTTGTGCAATATTATTATTATAATTTTTTTTTTTTAACCAGGTAGGCCAGTTGAGAACAAGTTCTCATTTACAACTGCGACCTGGCCAAGATAAAGCAAAGCAGTGCGACAAAAAACAACAACACAGAGTTACACATGGAATAAACAAATGTAGAGTCAATAAGACAATAGGGGAAAAAAGCTATATACAGTGTGTGCAAATGAGGTAAGATTAGGGAGGTAAGGCAATAAATAGGCCGTAGTGGCGAAGTAATTACAATTTAGCAATTAAACACTGGAGTGATAGATGTGCAGAAGATGAATGTGCAAGTAGAGATACTGGGGTGCAAAGTAGCAAAATAAATAAATAAATAACAATATGAGGATGAGGTAGTTGGATGGGCTATTTACAGATGGGCTATGTACAGATGCAGTGATCTGTGAGCTGCTCTGACAGCTGATGCTTAACGTTAGTGAGGGAGATTTGAGTATGCAGCTTCAGTGATTTTTGCAATTCGTTCCATTCATTGGCAGCAGAGAACAGGAAGGAAAGGCAGCCAAAGGGGGAATAGGCTTTGGGGGTGACCAGTGAAATATACCTGCTGGAGCTCGTGCTACGGGTGGGTGCTGCTATGGTGGCCAGTGAGCTGAGATAAGGCAGAGCTTTACCTAGCAAAGACTTATAGATGACCTGGAGCCAGTGAGTTTGGTGACGCATATGAAGCGAGGGCCAGCCAACGAGAGCATACAGGTCGCAGTGGTGGGTAGAATATGGGGCAATAAAGAATAATGTCTTTGTGGAATGCTCAATGTTACCACAGTGGGGTCAATTCTAATTCCATGCTAAGAATAATACAGTCTCTACTTTCATTTCGTCTTGAATGCAGTGAAAATGTAAATGTGTTGCTGCATATTTGTTAGAAATTAGCCTCTTGAGAAAGCAATTACAGAGCAAGATCTGTGAAACTAAAATGTATTAAGTATAATTATGTAAATTACAGTACATATTCATACTATAAAACCAAAGATACTGTGAAAGTACACAATGTTGATACAACTTAATTAAGATAAAGCCCTTTGTTTGGAAGCCTGTATGATAAATAATATGAAAAACTACATTGTAACACAATCTTGGTTTAGTATCTATATCTTGGTATAATATGATTTATTTGTGGGAAAAGTAAAGCAGACATTTGCATTACAGTTCATTACTCTCAAAACACAGAAATATCCATAAAAAGCATTTCCCCAATATAGAACCATGGATTATATACTGTATATTCTATATATAATGAAATATGCTTTAATTATAATGAACTGCTAAACCCAGACAGAAAAAGTAGAAGGGAAAAGCGTGACTTGGATAGTGCCACAGCCCAAATGGCTGTGTTTTCTTTCCCTTTCTTTCCCTCTTTCCTCAGCTTWAACTAGGAATCCTCCCCACTCCTCTTTCTCCAGCTTTAACTAGAAATCCTCCCTGGTGGTGATTTAGATAAATCGTTTTTTCATTAAAGCCAATAAACAGACTACGGATTATGTGCCAGTTTTTACCCGTTAAAAAAAAAAAATCCTTCATTTTTTTGCGAAGGGCCCCCTCTATTTCACCCAGTGTCTTAGGGCCTTGTCATATGTAATTTATAGTTTCAAAGTCCAGGTCTAATCATTTTCCATAATATCGTATTAAACGACAGCATTTATTATGAGTAGAAATTGCATTCCAGTGGAGCAGGTTCCCGCACAACAAACAATGTCRGTACAGTTCCTACACCTGTTACCACTCATTTTGACATGTTGGGGAGATGAGAATCGTAGGCTGAACAGTAATAGAATAAGGACCTAAAAAGCCTGAGCTTATTCAGAAGTCCCATTGTATTACGACCGGTCGTAAATTTATGGTACAGGGTAAGTCCCGGAACGTAACCCCGAGCAGCTAATACCTGTAGAGGGTAAATCCTAGCGGGTAAATCCCGAGTGGGTCTGGGAGTATCTTGGCTTCTAGAAGCCATCTCAGTTATTATTGACTAGGGTCACCCCCCAAGCGGTGAAGTAGTAACAGCTTAGGCTATTTAATAATTTGGTCACTCCTCCGTACACTTTGTGCTGAACGACACTGTCGTGTCTGCCAAATCACCTAATCATGTCCCAATAGGCTTAGACCAAACTCTCTCTTTATTGCTAGTGTTACTACAGACGATCCTTTGTTCAAACATTCATACACAACACCACACCACACACACCTACACCCTCATGGCCACGTGGCTGGCGCCTTTCATTTTGTTACTGCCTCTCCCATATTTACTCGCAGCTTACTATTATTTCTCTTTTTTTTTCCAGTTTTTATTCCGCCTGTTCGATAAATTCGCTGCTGGTTAGCGATTCCTGCTTATTGCTTGGTCTGAGACCCATCTACGTGATTCTTCAAGTGTTCACACAGCTGCATTGCATCCATACCTCTT
>NC_036838.1:1096314-1106612 GCF_002910315.2 Salvelinus sp. IW2-2015 | reverse complement strand
CGCCACCAGCATGCATTCCAAAAATTCTCCCCTGCCTCCTCAAGAAACTGATACATTTTCTGTCCCTCCCTTACGGATCTTGGTGCCGCTTTCATAACACTACGCATTTTGCTCACGCTCAGTGGCTAATGTGATGTTGAATTTGTATCCATACTTGGGGCTGCGCATAATCTGGAATAGGGTTGTCCTCCCCTGGTACTATTTGTCCCGGTTAATATGTAACCGGTGTCACGTGTGTTTGTACTGGTCGCATCTCTATGATGCCTGATCATTGCTGATCCACTACCCAGCCGGACTATGATGTCCGAACTCGTAATGTGGTTGTCCTCGTCCTCTCGCAACCCATATTGCTCTTTTTGCTCTATAAGAGAGGGTATAATGGTGGCCCACCAGTTGTGACCTGTTTCACCTCATAGCATGGGGCGAACGGCGGAGGATGGCAATTGAAAATACTCCTCCACACATATTGTGATATTGTTGAAGCGTAACTCTGAGTTGTTTGGTCTATCCTCAAGGTCTTTCTCAAATTCCTGGTTTAGTTTTGACTCTTTTCTTGCGCAATAGCCAATTCCTGCTTCTGTTCATCTAATCTATGTTCATGCCCTTCGACAATCCTATTTTTTTTTATTTGTCGCCTCATTCTTGTCTACTGCCTGCTCCATTTTACCTCGCAGTCTCTATTTTTCTCTTTTTCCAGTTTTATCCCTGCTGATAAAATTCTGTGGTTAGGATTCCTGCTTATTGTGTCTGACCATTCTCTGATTTCAGTGTTCCACACTACGATTGCATCCATACACTCTTGGCTGTTTTAAACTTTCCATCTACGGAAAATGTTACTAATTTTGTCCAATTTGGCAAATATTACCACCATTATTTTTGTTCTTGACACTCGTCATATTGCTTTTTTGGTGCCTCTAAAGCTTTTGTAACATTTTCCACTTCTACGCTTCCCTTTCTGGGAGTATCTTGGCTTCTAGAAGCCATCTCAGTTATATTGACTTAGCGTCACCCCCCCAGGCGTGAAGTAGTAACAGCTTAGGCTATTAATAATTTGGTCACTCCTCCGACACTTTTGTGCTGAACGACACTGTCGTGTCTGCCAAATCACCTAATCTGTCCCAATAGGCTTAGACCAAACTCTCTCTTTATTGCTAGTGTACTACAGACGATCCTTGTTCAAACATTCATACACAACACACACACACACACACACCCTACACCCTCATGGCCACCGTGGCTGCTTTCACCCCCCCCCCCCCCCGCATTTACGGGTTTAGTAAGTACCAACTCCACCCGTATTACCCCTCCGGACTTACCCTTTGCAGTACTATCCTGCTCCGGCTTACCTTCTGGACTTACCCTATTCTTTATAGTATCACCGGAACCAACCATCGCAAGGGAAGCGTAGAAGTGGAAAATGTTACCAAAGCTTTAGAGGCACCAAAAAAAGCATATGACCAGTGTCAAGAACCAAATAAATGGTGGGTAATATTTGCCAAATTGGACAAAATTAGTACACATTTTCCCGTAGATGGAAAGTTTAAAACCAGCCAAGAGTGTATGGATGCAATCGTAGTGTGGAACACTGAAATCAGAGAATGGTCCAGACCACAATAAGCAGGAATCCTAACCACAGAATTTTATCAGCAGCGGATAAAACTGGAAAAAGAGAAAAATAGAGACCTGCGAGGTAAAATGGAGCAGGCAGTAGACAAGAATGAGGCGACAAATAAAAAAAACTAGGCATTGTCGAAGGGCATGAACATAGATTAGATGAACAGAAGCAGGAATTGGCTATTGCGCAAGAAAAGAGTCAAAACCTAAACCAGGAATTTGAGAAAGACCTTGAGGATAGACCAAACAACTCAGAGTTACGCTTCAACAATATCACAATATGTGTGGAGSAGTATTTTCAATTGCCACTCCTCCGCCGTTCGCCCCATGCTATGAGGTGAAACAGGTCACAACTGGTGGGCCACCATTATACCCCTCTCTTATAGAGCAAAAAGAGCAATATGGGTTGCGAGAGGCAGAGGACAACCACATTACGAGTTCGGACATCATAGTCCCGGGCTGGGTAGTGGATCAGCATGATCCAGGCAATCATAGAGATGTGCGACCAGTACAAACACACGTGACACCGGTTACATATTAACCGGGACAAATAGTACCAGGGGAGGACAACCCTATTCCAGATTATGCGCAGCCCCAAGTATGGATACAAATTCAACATCACCATYAGCCACTGAGCGTGAGCAAAATGCGTAGTGTTATGAAAGAGGCACCAGATCCAGTAAGGGAGGGACAGAAATGTATCAGTTTCTTGAGGAGGCAGGGGAGAATTTTTGGAATGCATGCTGGTGGCTATGATCATATTGTGTGCTCGCTTTTTCCAAGGGCCATGTTGCCAACACTCGCACATGGATATCGAACGTTGGCTCGGTCCTTGAGACGTGAAGCGTGTGACCCAGCGACAGAAAAKTATGAAATTGAGGGGTTCTTAACTACAGTTGGGAATGTATTGTTTCGACCAGTAAAAATGTGTAATTGTACTCAGGGTCTGAAAGAAGGAATACGTGATTATGTGGATTGAATGGATGATGCGTATGTCTGGATTGAAACCTGTTCTCAAAACGGCTATTGCGGGGGTAGTGGACCAGCATTCTCACTGGGATGATATAGTACAAGCGGYGTTGAGAGTGGAATCTAATTCCGCTCACTCGGCAGCAGTAAGCRTAGTTAAGGAGAAATTGGTCAAGACTTTGAGCACCCAAGGGAAAGTGGGTTACTAATTTACCCGTGGTACTGATGTCAATGAGTGCATCAACTAACGCCACCAAAGGACTCACACCACATGAAGTGGTAACTGGCAGAATGATGAGAGTACCGGGTGCTGTTATTCACATGTCACAAATTTGTGATTGGCAATAATGGGAGAATCTATGTTGTCCTATTGTCAGAAAATTACCCATGCGTTGCGGTGTGTATTTTCCCAGGTGAGAGCAGCACATGAGGAGCAGGTGCCAGAAGATAACCGAGAGCACGGGCTGAATCCTGGAGATCAAGCGTACATCAAGATCCACCAGGCAGGGGTGTTGGGATGGCGTTGGTCTGGACCACACATAGTACTCCTTACAGCACCTGCAACGGTAAAGACCACAGCCTCTCCTCGGTGTGTTCACAATTCTCACGTGAAATGAGATCCAGCTGCAGAACGGGTGAGTTGGAAGCTGCCATGATAGAGGAAGCAGAGCTAAAGAGAGAGGAAAGGTAGATTCCACTGTAGACAAGCAGTTGTGTTGGGTCTCAGAACTCAATTTTCGCCTAAAATGACATACCCAAATCTAACTGAATCTAAAGGAAACACTTTGAAGTTTGTGGAAATGTGAAAGCAATGTTGGAGAATATAACACAATAGATCTGGTAAAAGATAATATAAAGAAAAAATCAACAAGTCTTTAGTATTTTTTTTGTACCATTATCTTTGAAATGCAAGACAAAGGCCATAACGTATTATTCCAGCCCAAGTGCAATTTAGATTTTGGCAAATAGATGACAGCAGTGTATGTGCAACGTTTTAGACTGGTCCACTGAACCATTGCATTTATGTTCCAAATGCTGTTTATTAAAGGRCCGATGCTCGCTGTTTATTAGAGGACCATGCTCGCTTCGAGGAAAGTAGAACTGAAACATGCATGAGAGCATCAGCTGTTCTGGACGACTGTGTGATCACTCYMTCCGYAGCCGATGTGAGTAAGAGCTTCAAACAAGTCAACATTCACAAGGCCRCAGGGACAGATGRATTACCAGAACGTGTACTCYGAGCATRCACTGACMAACTGGCAAGTGTCTTCACTGACATTTTMAACCTCTCYCTGTCTGAGTCTGTAATACYAACATSTTTCAAGCAGAMCACCATAGTCCCTGTGCCCAAGAACACATATTAACCTGCCTAAATGACTACCGAACCGTKRCACTCACGTCGGTAGSCATGAAATGCATTATCCCAGAAACCCTAGACCCACTCCAATTTGCATACCGCACCAACAGATCCACAGATGATGCAAACTCTATTGCCTTCCACACTGCCCTTTCACACCTGGACAATAGGAACACCTATGTGAGAATGCTATTCATTGACTACAGCTCAGCGTTTAACACCATASTGCCCTCAAAGCTACTCACTAAGCTAAGGCCCTGGGACTAAACACCTCCCTCTACAACTGGAGCCTGGACTTCCTGAMGGGCCRACCCCCAGGTGGTAAGGGTAGGTAACAACACATCTGCCAAGCTGATTCTCAACACGGGGGYCCCTCAGGGGTGSGTGCTCAGCCCCCTCCTGTACTCTCTGTTCACTCATGACTGCATGGCTAGGCACGACTCCAACACYATCATTACGTTTGCTGATGACACAATAGYTGTAGGCCTGCTCACCGACAACAATGAGACAGCCTATAGGGAGGAGGTCAGAGACCTGACCGCGTGGTGCAAGGGCAACAACCTCTCCCTCAACGTGGTCAAGACAAAGGAGATGCACTACAGGAAAAAGGAGGACCGAGCACGCCCCCATTCTCATCAACGGGGCTGTAGTGGAGCAGGTTGAGAGATTCAAGTTCCTTGGCATCCACATCACCAACAAACTAACATTGTCCAAGCACACCAAGACAGTCCTGTTGAGGGCACGACAAAACCTATTCCCCCTAAGGAGACAGAAAATATTTGGCATGGGTCCTCAGGTCCTCAAAAGGTTTTACAGCTGCACCATT
The DNA here is from genome assembly GCF_002910315.2 of Salvelinus sp. IW2-2015. NCBI lineage: Eukaryota > Metazoa > Chordata > Actinopteri > Salmoniformes > Salmonidae > Salvelinus > Salvelinus sp. IW2-2015. The sequence continues at coordinate 1,101,846 of NC_036838.1, read as the reverse complement.
GAGAGCATCCTGACGGGTTGGATCACTGCCTGGTATGGCAACTGCTCGGCCTCCAACCGCAAGGCACTACAGAGGGTAGTGTGTACGGCCCAGGACATCACAGAGGCCAAGTTTCCTGCCATGCAGGACCTCTATACCAGGCGGTGTCAGAGGAAGGCACTGAAAATTGTCAAAGACTCCAGCCTCCCTAGTCATTTGTATTTGTATTTATTATGGATCCCCATTATGGACCCATGGATGCCCACTCTCCTGGGTTCCAGCACAATTAAGTCAGTTTATACAATTTTAAAACATTACAATACATTCATATATTTCACAACACACTGTGTGCCCTCAGGCCCCTATTCACCACTACCACATATCTACAGCACTAAATCCATGTGTATGTATAGTGCGTATGTTATCGTGTGTGTGTGTGTGTGTTGTGTGTGTGTGTGGTAGTGTGTGTGTGTGTGTGTGTGTGTGTGTGTGTGGTGGGTGGGTGTGGTTGTTTGTGTGTGTGTGTGCTGTTGTGTGTGTGTGTGTGTATGCATTTGTTTTGTGCCAATGTTTGTGTTGCTTCACAGTCCCCGCTGAACAGTCATAGACTGTTCTCTTTGCCTTCCGCCACTGCAAGCGGTACCTGAGCGCCCAGTCTAGTTCCAAGAGACCTCCTAAATAACTTCCACCCCGAAGCCATAAGACTCCTGACAGTTAAACAAATGGCTACCCAGACTATTTGCATTTCCCCCCCCACCCTCCCACTGGAAAAGCTGCTTGCTACTCTGTTATTATCTATGCATATTCACTTTAATAACTCTACATACATGTACATATTACCTGGACACACGCGTGCCCGCACATTGACATGACTCTGTACCATTACCCCGTAGATAGCCCGCTATTGTTGACTGATGCTCTTTAATTATTTGTTAGTCTTATCTCTTACTTTTTTTGCATTGTTGATAAGGCTTGTAAGTAAGCATTTTACTGTAAGGTCTATCTATACCTGTTGTATTCGGCGCAGGTGACAAATACGGTTTTATTTTATGTTTTAACCATGTTATGAGGCTTATATGTGTTGTTAACATTTACAAGCTTATATTTTGGTTCTCGTGGATTTTGACAGTTGAACTAAGCTCATGAGGCGTGTTTAACTGATATTATTCCACAATCAATGGATATATATTAATATATATATATATATATATATATAATTAATAAAAAAATTGTCTAAAAATTGATGTAGCAACTACAGATTGTCTGCTTTAAGAGTCTTGTTAAAAAGTGTGTGAGTTTGAGCATATTAGTATTGTGAACAGCATCCACAACAACCACATTTTCGTAAAAGCGCAAATATCTAAATGTGAAGCAGCAGTGTAAATCACAGTGCAATGTCGACACTATGTACAGATCAAAAATGATAACGGAGTTCGCCGTAGACTCCACCACTGCTGTCACCCTTACATCCAAGCGTTTATTCAAGTTGGATCATCTTTGGATTGCAGACAGCAGTAGCACCATTGGAAGGCATAGCTTGGACTGTAGCCTACAAATGCCTATTCCTGTTCAAACACATTTGGTGTGTCATCACAATGGTCTCAAATATAAACTTGCAAATTTTTTATGCTGATTTGAATGTCATTGAGAAAACAAAGAAGTGTCAAAGATTTTTTTTCCACAAACATCCTTTCTGAATTTAAAAGTAAACCTTGAAGTTATCATCTAGTTTTTCAAAAGTATCTGTAATCTGATTACAATGTTATTGCTGGTAACGTAACGGATTACAGTTACTGTTTTTTGTAATCTCTTACATGTAACCGATTACATGTAATCSCTTACTTCCCAACCCTGTATATGTAGATGTTACGCCTGCTACCGCTCTCCCTCCATGRCGCTCGAGGGCGCCMGGCTGCCCAGCATTACGCACTCCTGCCACCATCATTACGCACACCTGCTACCCTCGTCACTCGCATCAGTGATTCATTGGTCTCACCTGAACTCAATCACCTGTGTTAATACCTTCCCTATATCTGTCTGTTCCCCAGCTTTGTTCCCCGCTTCTGCATTAATTGTTGTATGTCGTTGTGTTACCCGGTTCTGACGCTGTCCCTGTGCAAAATGAAATGTTCACTCTCCGTACTTGCTTCTCTACTCTAGTGTCGGTTCTTACAGTAGCAGTCCAGGGAAATTCCAGAATCTGTCTGTTTCTTCTTGGAATTCAACCCCCCCCCCCCAGCATTTTGGCCAGGCTCCATYTGTGCTGACATAAAGTGGTGAGCTTTTTCATTACTAAATCAATTTCAGAGAGGTGTGAGAGAGAGAGAGGATAAACAATGTGCATGTTCCTTCATGAACATCAAATGAACAGTAAAAAAAACAGAAATCRCATTAGGCATTGTTGTGAGGCTTTGCCAGATGGCTGCTTGTAAACCAGAACAATTAAGTGGTTGGTGTACACAGGCACTGTGTGGAGACCAGGCTCTGGGGAGAGAGGAAAAAGCCCAGTGCTTGAAATCCGAGAGTGGGACCAAACTCACAAACCAAATCACCTCAGTCTGTCATGCCACACAAAACAAAATAAATAAATCCTGGGGCATTCACGAGCACAACCGACAACCGAGGTCCTGACTTGGCTGGTCGCTAATCACAACAAAGAGATAGTAGCTGTGTGATTGAATAACAAAGTCACCAAACAGGCTAGCCAGGGAGAAAAACTCTAAAAACCCTGTCAAATAATTCCACCGGGGCCCAAAAATTTGACATGGTCGGGTTGTTGTTGTCAGAAGGAAGATTAACAAAAAAGAAAAACTTTACCTGACATTGCATGTAAATGTGAGAGAGAGATGAGAGAAAACAGGAAAGTTCTTAGCTGAAGACCCTGAGGCAAGATCAAGCCTTCAGGCTCTAAACATAATCTTTCCTGATTGATATGCTTAAACATTATTCTGAACGTAGACAAAGCCCATGCATCCAGTCTTAGAGGATTCTGAACACAACATCTGAAACCACTGTGAAACATYTGTACAGCTATTGTTTGAGATAATATTAGTCWWTTTTGTTCCTAGCCAGAGCACAGGGCAATGACAGATGCAATATGAGTCYAAACACCAGATTTGAATCAACTGTCTGGATGGAKGCCGAGACYTCTGGACGACACAGGAAAATGAGAGATGAGAACTTAGCGACTGAGGATTGGTTGGCAAACCGCAATGGGCATGGATTGGGCAATGCCCTACCATCGTTGCTCTGATGTTCAGTGCTGGAAAGCAGATAGTCTGTGCGGCCAGAGATCTTAATAATCGAAGACATATGCAAAGATCGCCCCAAGTTGAAAAGCCCGTCATCGCCAATAACAGAAAACTACAAGGGAAAAGACAAGTGTAGATATAACATTTTGGCCAGCCGGCAAAAGCATGAACAACTGAACATACTAGATACACACACCAAACTAATTGCTCTTAACCTACTATCACTCTACATACTAGTCCTCGATAAGACCCAGCCACCAAATTCACATGTGAGACATATTGCACGAGTCGGATCTAAAAGTGATTAATCAATCTCCAAACAAGCAGGCAAAAACCATATACTCTACCCGGCTCTGATACAACAAACTTTAAGAGACAGTGCGCAGCTCAACACAGCAGAATGTGTTATGAAAATGTTCCTGCCTAGAGTCGGACGTGCGTCTAGTTAGGCGGGCGCCTGGAAGTAGCAATGGAGTCGACTATAGTGCTAAGACTCAAGGAGGAAGGAAACAGGGAATAATAGCGTGTAAACCAGGCGTATGAATTGAGAGCGCTGGTCGGGATTGCTGCGGATGGGGTGCTGCTCAGAGCGCGAGACTTAGGCGGGTAGCAAGGGAATCCAGGAAAACTGAGGTGCCTGCGCGTCTTGGGGCAACGCGACCAGTAGGGGCCAGATCGAAAGCAGCGCCCGCAGAGCGGGATATCCCAGTACAAGCAGTAACCATGCGGCGGCGTCCAGCGGGCATGGGAAGCCAGAACTGACCCGAGACACGTAGGGGACTGCGGGCAGAGCGCCAAGTCAGGCAACAGCCCAGCCTGACAGGCCCCCAAACTGTAGCCGAGCACCAGAAAAGCAACGTCAGCGCTAGACCTGCCGGAAACACAGGCACCACAGACATATACAGAGTTCTATGCATAAAGAACAAACGGCTTGAAATGCAGACTGACTGAGCAGAGGCTACGATCTGGTAGCGTGGAAGTGGCAGGGCTGAGTATTTGTAGCACTGTGGGAGTGGYGGCAGGTTGGGGAGACACAGAATGAGAAGTAGAGGGCGTGGCAGGGGSAGATGTAACACGGAGGCCCATAAAGAAACAGTAAACCAATACGGCCCACAGTGAAAGGGACTGTGAYAGAACCTTATCTCAGGCTAATCTAAACCTTTAATATACACCATTAACAATCACATCTCCGGGATAAATCACAAGAGCCTCCCATTAGCAAACTGCCGTCGTTTTGAGTTCAGAGACAGTAGCTGAGCTGAAAGTCGTGACGACTATGAAAATTCATTTCGCTAGCGCTTGCACGCCAAAGAGAAAAAGAGAGAGAAAAAGAAAGGGAGGAGAAAATGAATAAAGAGAATGCATCAAAGGCAGCAAATATAGTTTTTAATAATCTCTGCTGCCATCAGCATACCTTATCTCAGAAAGGGGACAAGCATTGTACAAGCTGTCATAGTGTTTATCTGTTGGAACATTTACACAACGCAGAGGCATTCAGACACACACACACACACTTCTCACCCCTAAGGTACATTAGCTGTAGAAGAATCTCCCCTCTTATAACAGAATCCATTGAAGCATAATTGAAAATTACTTTTGGAAAGTGCCACATTAAGGGTAGGTAAAGATATTTGCAGGTGTTTGCGGGAAGAGCACAGTGGATCGTTGGTGAGAGACATGTAGGAGGGTGGAAACTCAAGCGTGAATGAATAATGGAGGGAAAAACATTCACATTTACAGACTGGGTCAGTGAGAGGAGATGTGTTTTTTCTTATTTATCTCGACACTTGGAGTGATCTTGAGAAATGACAAACAGGCAACAGAGACAGGAAGAGGAAATACGAAACTGTCCACACGTGAAACAAAACAGCAGGAACAGGGAAATTTGTCTGATGCACAAACATATTCACTATACCATCTAGGCTTTCTGGCTTTTTGATAATAAAATAGGAAGTCAATGAAGAGGAGATCGAAAGAATTGCTTTCGCTTGTAAAGCAATATTTTCAAATATCTGACCACGATAGTGGATTAATCAACAAGCTAATCGCTGGTGTTGTTTGGTATAACTTTCACTGTGATTGCTATTGATTATAAATATTTTTGTATAATATTTGGGTGCCCTCAATTGCAAGCGGTTTGTTTTAGTTTAGGAAAATTATCCCGCTAAAGGGATCGTAGCGCAGAAAGGTTAAGCAACCAAGAGTGAGCACAAGATACAGCATGGTGTCATAAGTTACTGACACAGGGGGAAAAACATGAACGTTTACATTTCACAAATAATTTCATATGTAATGATACTCG
>NC_036838.1:1089616-1095306 GCF_002910315.2 Salvelinus sp. IW2-2015 | reverse complement strand
TGTAATCATTCACTGGTGGTGAATGAAGATATGTTAGGATAGGAACTGCAAGAGTAACACTCTAGGTGATAGCTGTAAAGATACTGCAGTAGCGACTCGGAGGTGTTACAGCGTTGGGCAATGTTCGCTGGTGTTGACCTCTGATAGCGACAGGATGACAAAATCATTAAGCATTAGCACTTAACGGCGCGAAATTGCTCCAGGGGCGGGCTGGGGCATAGTGACCGGCGCATGTGGCCTCGTTACCTCCAGACACTGGCCGCCGAGTGACGGGTGGGTCTCAGGGGGGAAGTTGGGATATGCTAAGAAACAGCATTTTCGCATGACACTTGTAAACAGAACAAAGTATAAGCATCCGCTGTCCTAATATTGTATTTATCAATTTATCGTATGGCTATTTGAGACCAGAATCGTTTCAATCTCCAATTTGTAACATCACCTTAACTTGGTCATGGTTAAACTGTATTATGATTTTAACTTTCTTGGATCGCGAGGGTCATATATGAATATATATTTTTTATTAATAACATGTCGCAGGTAACTGCGAGACCCTAATTTCGTCAGGTCGCGATCGTAGAATGGATGCATTATTTGTTACAGATTAAAGGATAGACATTGACACTTCAAAAAGTGTTTGCGCGAGAACTGTCAAAATTATTGTCTCTGTGAGTTATTGAAAGCGAAATGCTGATTTTGCAAGGGTCGAAAACGCGTGAGAAAATGAGGCGAGAGTTGTTTGCATAACCGTAGTCAGGTGTCCTTATTGTATTAGTTCTGCGGCGCAGAAAGGGGTTAGCTTGCTTTGCGCAATTTTTTTCTTCTCACTCTTTTATTGATAGGTTTATGGTCGGTTGAAAATATTATCGATTTATGTTATGTTAAGAAACGAACATAGGACTTGATTATTTAATAAACATTTGAACTTATGTTTCTAGCAAACCATGTACGGTATACTTGGTTTTTTGGAATTTTTCGTCGAACGAACAAGGCTGTTAGGTTTTCTGAACATGAACGCGCAACTCCAAATGGGCAAATTTTTTGTGTATAGAAAAGTAATATTTTTATCCATACAAAAATAACAATTTGTTGTGGTTTAACTTGGGAGTCTCTGTGAGTGCAAACGATCGTGAAAGATTTATCGACGATGGTAGATGCGACTTAAATTTTTATTTGCTTTCTGACTTTCGTGACCAGGCTAATTTGGGGCTAGGCTGTTCTAGCTTCGGTAGTTTGATACACTCACATACAGCTGTGGAATTGCTTTCGGCTTGTATAAGCTATATTTTCTAAATCTGAGCACGATAGTGTGGATTAACAACAAGCTAATCGCTGTGTTTTTGGTATAATTCACTGTAATTGCTATTGATTATAAATATTTTTTAGTAATATTTGTGTGCCCTGCAATTCAAGCGCTTGTTTTGTTTAAGGAAAATAGTTCCCGCTAAAGGATCCGTAGCGGCAGAGTAAAGTTAAGCAACGCAAGAGTGAGCACAAGATATCAGCATGGTGTCATAAAGTTATGGACACAGGGGGAATTAACATGAACGTTTACATGTTGGCAGTCAAGAATTTTAATTGTCATATGTAATACTGACTACGAGAAAATGGTGTAGAGTTCACTGCTCAGAGCGCTGGCAGGTTGTTTATTTCGGCGCTTCGCAGAAACGGCAGGAATTCGGGTCACGGCTAGACAATGGTCATACAGCAGGTAGGAGTAACAGGGCAGGTGAACAGAAACTAGTACTGATTGCCTATAACTATGGTTTCTTCAACAAACCGAGCGTTAGGACAAAGAGCTTATAGAGTGCCAAAACGTAAACAATTATCCATCACCAAGGCACAACACAGAATGAACTAACTAAATAAGGAGCTGATGAAATACCAGGTGAGTAAGCTAACACAGAATAATAATCACTGAACAAAAATTGGAAAGACAGGGCGTACATGTTCTAAGACAGCAAGAAACAGGGCTGTACGTTGCAAGGATAAGAGCGAAACAGTAACTAAGAACAGAAGATTAGACTTACAATAAATGACAATAACTACATTTATGACACTTTTGGCATAGTTACTGACACACAGGGCGGAAAACTGAATGATACATGAAAGTTTACAGTTTCATCAAATCACATCGTTTTTTTATGGAGCCTTAATGCAAGTTACTGGACAAAGGCCGGGGGTTGGAAACTAGAGAGACAATGAAAGTTTTACCATTTTGCACAGATCACTTTTGACTTCAATCTGGCGACGGGGACTTTAAAGAGACATGAGTTCATCAAATCATACTCGCATGATTACATGATTCATGGCATTGTTTCCCATTACACTAACCAAGGTGCAGACACTAGATAAGATTTGTGATTCATAGTTTAGCGAAGCTACAGGTTAAATAAGCAACTGACAAGACTATGAAATTTTTAAATCTTCACTTTAGTCTAGTTCGCATCTTGTCATGGCCACTTTAAGAGCCATGGCATTTTCGATTGCATGAATGCATGTCCCGCTTTACATTCACACAATGCAGGCTGTCTATGAAGTGCTTTGAATGAAACTATAAGCGGAAAGAGAACCTGACATTTTGAGATGATTTTAAGTTGAGCCTTCACATACTGTCTCGTGGATATCTTCTGTGCACGCTTCCAAGGCATTCCTCTTTCACTGCCTGACTCGTGCCAATCTATGGTCACCTCTCATTAGCTGTTGACTGTCTGCGTGTTCTCGCCCTGTCCTCATACCGTAACTTCTCTTTGCCTAGAACATCTTTTGCGCAGAATAAATCCTTATAGTGCATATAAAAGTTTGAAGATTCCCTCTCAGGCGTGATTTTATTTTTTGCATGAGGTCGAAGAGAGCTTTTAGGTCACACCGCAACAAATCCACGAGCGAGTCAGCGACATCCGCTTTTTCTTTCACTCATCAACAAGCTATCAGCACTGACCTGAAACGCAACGGTGTTAGCTTCATCTTCTGGTCCTTAGAACCTTTTTCGACCTGTCACACCCTAACACCATTCTCCTTTTCACACAATGACGCAGATGTCCTGTGTGACTTGTGGAGTCACGCTCGGGGTATAATCTTTGTGGGGATTATTTGCTCTGGCCTGGGCGGATATGGCACGAGCACAACTTATTACCGATTCTAATTAGACTAGAGGAACTTGAGGCCGAGTCACTGGGGGGACTAAACGCTAACTTTGACATACCTTGACTAAACCTAAGTTGCATATTCAGCCCTGCATAAGCAATGGAGGAGAAAGGGATGGAATGTGAATGTGGTAAAGAACCATGCTCAGTGAATTGGTTGTTTACTGATGATAAGGGAATGACCTCAAGGGTTCAGAGGTAGTGGACTTTAAGCAGACATTTAAGGCAGAATATGTAATGTTTTACAGGTACTGCAAAAGATAATGGAAACACTTGAGTAAAGATGAGGGATACAAAGTCTATTGAAAGCAGGTGATTCCACACAGTTGTGGTTTTTGCTGATTAATTAGCAATAACATCTCATGCATGCTTACGGAATAAAAATGCTCCAGTTTCCGCATTATTTTGTACGTATCCTATGTGCTTAGAAAGAAGAGATCTCAAGTGAGCATTGAAGTAAGGGTCTCAAAGGAGCATAGGGTGTTTAAAGAGAGAGGTGGTTGGTTAGTTGTGTTAGTTTTTTGGTAATTTCAAGGCTAGAAACAAGGTAAACATTGCAATTGGGCACAGTTTGTAGCCAGTAATATCCGCGCCGTTTAAGCTAAACAGAGATTAAAGTGCTTACTTTAGGGCTTGTGGGGTTAGATTTAGGGTATATGGGTTTGAATTAAGGTTAGGGTAGGGATTAGGTTTAGGGGTTAGGAGTTAGGTTTAGGTCTGGGTGAGGGTTTGGGGCATAGGTTAGGGTTAAGGTTAATTTAGTGTAAGGTATTAAGGATTAGGGTTAGGGGTTGGGGAAAAATAGGATTTGTGAATGGAATATCATTTTTTTGTCCCCACAAGGATAGTAAAAACAAGGTACGATGCATGTTGTGTTCTAGTGGCACGCCAACCAGTAGGTTCTCTACATCAACTGAAGCACTTATGGAGATTCTCGGAGTGCGCTGAGAGCAGCGTTTCCCCAGCCGATCACATGCAACAACATGTGCTTCGTGCAACAATGGTGTCATATCACATCCCAATAAGAATTCCATGAAAAATTATATAAAGGGTGGCAAATGAAGCTGTTTCTGGCAGCTCGTGAATTGAACAACAATGCCCTCGCTTAAGATGATCACTTTAAGCTATGTGTTTTCCTTTTATTTGGCAGTTTACTTGTTACCTCTTTCTTTAAATTCCTTTTTATTTTTTCATCGATTTGATTTGAACATGCAGTCATGTTTAGACTGTTTATTGTTGACAATTGTAAAGGAAGTATCTTTTACATGCTTTCATTTGCCCAGTTCTGCTAGCTTTGCGGGTTTGGTGGATGGAGGAGTTCAACGGTCTCAATTTTCCTTCTTATCACTATAAGCCGTGTTTGGGAGGGGATGCTGAAAGGTGTTGCGACATTCACACCGTCATCTGTTCTAACCTGCCATGTAGGCATTTTGGGTAAGTCAATCATCGCACCTTCCCTATTAGTTGGATTGCTTGCTGAAGTATTCTATACGCCTCTCTAAAGACTCGTTGGCCGAGAAAAAGGTGTAGATTCACGCTCAGAGCGCGGCAGGTGTTTATTTCGCCTTCGCAGAAGGCAGGAATCGTGGTCACAGGCAGACAATGGTCATACACAGGTAGKYAAACAGGCAGGTGAATCAAAACTAGTACTGATGCCTATAACTGGTTCTCACAAACGAGCTAGGAAAAGGCTTAGTAGAGTCAAAACKAACAATACCTCACAAAGGCACAAACAGAATGAACTKAACTAAATAAGGAGCTGATGAAACCAGGTGAGTAGCTAACACAAATTAAATCAATGAACAAAATTGAAAGACAGGGCTACATTCAAGAACACAAAGAAACAGGGCTACGTTCAAGAATAGAACGAAACAGAACACGAGGTTGACTTAGAAAATAAATACAAAACCTTACATTTATGACACTTTAGGCAAGTTACTGGACACAGGGGAAAACTAAGAAACATGAAAGTTTACATTTCACAAATCATACTTTTATGACACTTTATGCAAGTTACTGGACACAGGCGGGAAACTGAGAGACATGAAAGTTTACATTTCACAAATCACACTTTTATGACACTTTATGCAAGTTACTGGACACGGGGGGGAAACTAAGAGACATGAAAGTTTACATTTCACAAATCATACTTCCATGGCACTTTAGGCATGGACTTCATGGCATAAATCCATGTTTCCATTCACAACCAAGAGTGCACACTAGATAAGCTATTTGTGACAAGTTACTGAACACAGGTTAAAAAACAACTACAAGACATGAAAGTTTAAATCTCACTTTAGTCCTAAGTCATTCTTTCATGGCACTTTAAGCATGGCMTTCATKGCATGAATGCATGTCCCTGCTTTCATTCACAMATGCACTCTTGAAGTGCTTTGAAGAACTATAGCGGAAGAAACRCTGACATTTGGAGGATGTTTTTAAGTGACCTCACATACTGTCTCGTGGATATCTCTGTCACGTTCAACATTCCTCTTTCACTCCTGACTGTGCATCTTCAACCTTCTTAGCTTGACCTCGTGTTCTCCC
>NC_036838.1:1081462-1083327 GCF_002910315.2 Salvelinus sp. IW2-2015 | reverse complement strand
ATGTTTTCTACATTCGCAGAAAGCTTTTCCAGAAAAATTTTTTAATAAACATATAAAAAGTTTGAGATTCTGCTCCAGGGGCGGGACTTATTTCTTTGATGAGGTCGAAGAGAGTTTTTAGGTCAACCGCACAAATCCAGCGCGAGTCAGCGAACATCCGCTTTTTTTTCCGCTATACCAAGCTATGCAGCACTGACCTGAAACCGCAAACGGTGTTGACTTCATCTTCTGGTCCTTAGAACCTTTTTCGACCTGTAAACGCCTAAGCATCTGCTTTCCACACAAGGAGTCGCAGATGTTGTGTGCTTGGTGGAGTACGCTCGGGGTATAATCTTGAGGTGGGATATTTTTTTTGCCTCTGGCTTGTTAGGTTTAGGGGTTAGGAGTTAGGTTTAGGTTCTGGGTGAGGGGTTTGGGGCTAAGGTTAGGGTTAAGGTTAATTTTAGGTTAAGGTTAAGGATTAGGGTTAGGGGTTGGGGAAAATAGGATTTTGAATGGGAATACATTTTTTGGTCCCCACAAGGATAGTAAAACAAAGGTACRTGCATTTGTGTCTCAGTCACCAGATCTCAACTCAACTGAACACTTATGGGAGATTCTGGAGTGGCGCCTGAGACAGCGTTTCCCCACCATCATCAACAACATGTCTCGTGCAACAATGGTGTCATATCACTCCAATAGAATTCCAGAATCTATATCAAGGTGCAATGAAGCTGTTCTGGAAGCTCGTGATGACCAAATGCCCTGCTAAGACACTTTATGCTAGTGTTTCCTTTATTTTGGCAGTTACTTGTACCTCTTCTTTAAATTCCTTTTTTCATCAAGATTGATTTGAACATCAGTCTGTTTAGACTGTTTTTGTGACAATTTAAAGGATATCTTTACTGCTCCCAGTTCTGCAGCTTTCGTTTGTGGATGGAGGAGTTCAAGGCTCAATTTCTCTTCACTATAAGCCTTGGGGGGTGATGTGAAAAGGTGTGACTTCACACGTCATCTGTTCTAACCTGCCACTAGGCATTTTGGGTAAGTCAATAATCCACCTCCCTTTAGTTGGATGCTGCTGAAGTATCTATACGCCTCTCTAAAGACTGCCACTCTTTCAAAACATTTGAGAAATCACACAAAAATTAGTTACTCACCGTATGTGGGGGGGAAAAATGGTTTGTGCCTTTTTCCGTGTGCACTTTAGCATTTACAATAATTGTATGGAATCTTGCCAGGCTTTTCAAAGCCATGTCATAATGAATGAGGGGCCCCAAACAAACTTTTGATTYATACCTAGCCATAACTATGGTTGACCGATGGGCATCATACTCATATTCCCCCTCGCTGTCGGGTATGAATCACGTTGTGGAATGAATGGCACACAAATACAATTGTTTAACTTCAACCAGGGTTGTTTATCAGGCTGGGATCTGGGGTTAAATATGACAATGCTCTTGCTTTCTAAAAGGGGTGTTTGATAGTGTACTATCAAACATATTCACTGCCATACATCCTGCTGCGTTCCCCTTAAAGGGTATGTGTTTTGTTGTTTCCAGCAACTCTCCAAAGAGACATAGAAAAAAGGAGAACTCTCAGAGAGAGTGTAAGTGAGAGGAAGCCATATATTCCACCTCTCCATGCTTTATCTGTTTTCTTCTTCTCCCTCTCTATAAGTAGTTTCAGAGCCAATCATGTGGAAACGTATAACTCAAGCATGATGAGATGGGCTGAGTTGATCTGAAGGAGGAAGTAAAGAAAACATAAGGAAAAAGGGGAAAAAACTTCCCAAAACTTCAGGAAGAGAAGGGTGAAGAAGTAACATTGTGGCTCATCTGTTTCATTGAAATGGATAATGTTGTTTTCCAAGCCAGGTTCACAGG
>NC_036838.1:1078936-1081409 GCF_002910315.2 Salvelinus sp. IW2-2015 | reverse complement strand
GGTAGGGCCCACATTGGTTAGTACAAATTTAAAAACAACACACGCAACTAGGGCACCCAGAGCTCACAGCCTAGAAACCACCAGACAGCCCAATCAGGAGATTCCCCGCACAAACCGGATTGTCAGAAAGTAGCCTTTCTTGTAAGTAATTTATGTCATTTGTCAGATACCAGTGGTGTACTTCAAGACTTTCTACAGGCCACACACTAGTATTACTTGTTAGCCAAGGATAGACTACAAACATTGCATCATCCCATGTCTGAGGCAATTATGTACAGTGACAGTCTGGCATGCACTGGTCAGTGTGCCAATTTTGTACAAGTTACACACTGCTCTGTACCATCCAAGATTAATCAATCCAAAGTGGTAAATGTGCGTCTATTATGAATCAGTCCAGTGAGGTAGAACCCACAAAACAACCCTAGCATCACAACAATGGAGGTAGAGGGTCCTCAATCGAATGATAAACTTGTGCCGCCACGAAAACAACAATCCATATTAAGCCATTCTCTCGGTCGCAGAGGAGAAATTAATTGGATGCCTTTATTCACGGACAGCATTGCGGCTTGATGAGATTGTGTAACTTGTATTAGCACAATAGCAAAACCGAGGATGCCGCGGATTCAAAAGGGAGCTGCTCTTGAGTCGCATTTGTGTTGTAAACCCGAATTATAAGCGGATAAAGCTGGTGATGAAAATCCAACCATTTACTGTTATGACAGAAAGTAAATTAGAGTGTGCTTSMGGATATGAGGGAAGAACCCAAGAGAATGTAATTAAAAAGGTATGAATTTAAATATTGTGAGAAAGGAACTAAATAAATGACCACTTAAATAATAGAATGAGTGATKAAAGTATCAGACCCCAGGAAATGGGAGGGGAGAAGGACGTGCCCATTGAAATGAATAGAAACCCTATTTGGAGAGCAAAACTATGAGAGTGTTTTTCACAGCAGTTTCACTGTAAAACGGAAGATGTAGATATTGTATATCAAGGGATCCTTTCAAATTGTTACAATGCSATGGACTAAAGCCTATCTGTTGACGCAAAGGACTATGTTGGCAAATCCTTCGTTTTGAGCCGAGTCCTGGATGACATCTGTTTATGAATAATCTAGATTGAGTGGCACTGATATGGAATATACTGTATGGGCCTTCACTTGACGATAACACAATATGATAAACCCAGACATTCTACAATATTTGAGAAYCGTTCTGAAAGTCATATAAACGTCTGACGGTATCAAAATCAGCCCTTTTTAAACTTCCTACTTAAGGAAGTATTGGATTCTAATAAAAAGTTATATAGCACAWYTKGGRCTTCTACACCTGCATTGCTTGCTGTTTGGGGTTTTAGGCTGGGTTTCTGGACAGCACTTTGAAATATCAGCTGATGTAAGAAGGGCTATATAAATACATTTGATTTGATTTGAGGTAATGTCCAAGTCCAATTGTAATAGGTCAGAGACATCAGGTAGGTCTATGGTAGAAAAATTACAAGATAATGTTAATGCATCAAACAGCTTTGATGAGTACTCTCTTATCTGTGTCTGTGGGACTGAGTTGGGCCTTGAGACAATGCCTTGGTGATAAAACCTAAAGACTTAATTCCATAGACAGGATGCAGTGTGTGAGACCCAAGGTAAAGATAGCCTGGAGGAGGAAAACAATCCCTCATTGTTTCTAATCAATCGTACATCAACCGGATAAAACAACACCCAGTGCAGATAACCACAAGATGAACCTAAGATGGCTTATGATGCACCCCGATCTGCATGGGAGGGGTAGAACCAGCCATGTCTATGAATTTTTAAATCTACTATATAAGAACTCTGCATTTTTCTGTAACACCCAGTGCAGATAACCACAAGATGAACCTATGGTGGCTTATGATTCCCCCTCCGATCTGCATAGGAGGGTTAAGCTCTCGGTCCAACACTCAAGAGTGTGGGGTCGACAGTTTCATTATTGCAATAATGAATCGATATTAAATAAAGATGATCGTTTGAAGAAATGACAAAGTCTCTCTCACTTGATTAGAATATTCCACGACAGGTCCCCTTCTCTCCGCAACACTGGGCWTATTATAGGCACTGACCTGTGAAATATCAGCCAGCCTGGGAGTCAGCTTGCTCAGMAAAATGATGTAATTTGAAAGGATGTCACTCACCCCTGCATGACCCCACTGTGGCACATTGGGAATGGGGGATGGGGGCAGGAAAGTATAAATTGCAAGGGAGAGATGGAAGGGATGTCCCAGATCAACCTTTCTCTTTCTGTCTTTCTATTTCGTGTCTTTCTCTCTGTATCGTGTCTTTGTCTCTCTCTCTCTCTCTCTGTCTCTCTCTCTCTCTGTCACTATGCCACTGCGTGACTGCAGAGGAATCCTCCTCCTCACTAGATGTTACCTTCAGAAGACATGCATGTCTACTCAGCCAGAGCTTTGCTCAGAGTATATACCCTTCGCCATGGCA
>NC_036838.1:1071336-1078071 GCF_002910315.2 Salvelinus sp. IW2-2015 | reverse complement strand
CGCAGCCTCTGTATGTACGATATGCTGGTCCTGTTGAGTTGGATTGGAGTCAGGGATATGATGTGTGAAGTTGGATACATGCAGACAGGCTCATCTCTAAGAGGTTTCAGCRTCTGGCGTCCAGGCATCTGCTCCGCTGCAGTAGCAGAGCCGAAKACATTTCTTTTCTGAATTCCCTCCAGGCTTCCGACTGAGCGATTAAGTGACAAAGTACATACTGYGAGTGTTTCTTCAGTAAGCATACTATAAATGCCCTTAGGAACTAGGATCTCCAGTATGGGAGATMATTTTTGGTTACCTACACAGAAGTAGAAAAGGGTACAAATTCCCCAAATAATCACATAATGTATATCAAACGCTTCTGTGTTTCTATACCTGTGTACCTATTTGCTAAGACTGAATAATTAATGATCAATAAACTGCTCATCCGCCAAGTTAAGATACTCAGAAGACTTAGATGAAGAGAGGAGGCAGATCTGAATAACTTTGAAGAAATTATTTTTTGCAAGAGATCAATTWTCATCATTAGGGTACACGGTAAAAAGTCTGCCTACATTTTGCTCATAACCCTAAGCATCCCATTGAGATATAGGACCGCTCTTTTGAATATTATTCACAGGAATTAATGATCTCCTTCCATTGTTTAAGGTCAGGGCGTTCATTAAAATTGACAGGCTGACTTTCAGATACTTGAAGGCGTTGGCTGGAGTCTTGACCTTTATTGGAAAGTCAGCATCTGTCCTGCCATTTGGGCCAACAGCATGSACGCCGTGGTATAAACAGACTCTAACRGTCTCTCCAGAGCTGTGATCTCAATTAACAATGAATATTATGGATAGAGAGGAACAGAGCAAATCAAATGCAGAGAYAATGCAAAGTTTATGGCTGCGATCATTTGTTGATTCATGGGTATGAACTATAACGTTCTGGAAGTTTATGACTAGTATTTAGATTGATCTCTCTCTAACTCTCTGTTTCTACTCGTTCTCTCTCTACATTCCTCACTCTCTCGGTCCCACCAGGTCTCATTTGAACAAAGTTGAATATGTTCATATGTGCCCTGGTTTCATTGATATGGAATCCCAGCACTGTGGCAACCRTCACAGTGATGTATCAGAAACCGAGCCAAGCAGGGCAGGTCGCATACAACGGGTGGGTTACTGCTCTAACTGCCTTCTCACAGCGGAGGGACATGACTCGGCTGAACGAATGCCAGGGCACATCTCAGAGGGTTCGGGAAGWCAATGTTCTTCTAACACACAGGATTTTTTACTTCAATTACTTTAAATGCTGACAAAAACACCTGGCTTATTTATTCATTTTCCTGCCCTGTAACTCATTTTGAAGAGCTTCACTGTTGTATTATGTATTTTGTTAGATGTTGAAATTATTTTTGGAGACTGACTCACAGTAGCAGACTTTTCTCTGCTCTATAACTACTTAAAAGGAGATTTGAGATTGAACAATGTCTTATATTAGATACTGGATATATATTTGGTAAGATTTTGTTTTCATTTTTTCTGGGAAATGGTGTCACTGATTTCCTAGCAACTGACTCATACCTTGACATTCAACAGTACTGGACCATTTAAAGGACATCGCTAATCTTCGCAGATATTCAAAGAGTAAACCAGCTTGCTTTCTCTAGCCTCAAGGAAAAACCATACATACCATTTGTCATTGTCAGACTTATTTTAGTCTGAATTTCTCTCTGAAACCTCCTCAAACATGAAGGGTGGATTAGTTTTGTGCTCTGAAGAGAGTTATTAACCTGGAAATCCCATTGCCAGCTTCAACACCCTACCTGTATGTGGCTATCTAAACAATCTCAATTACTGGAGTCGGTACTGGAGTCAAACATGGTGCAGTATTATGTGTAACAAACAATCCAAATGTGAGTTGAACTGCACAAAACAAAAATATGAAGATTGAATCCTCCCTTGTTACCCAATGGAAAACAAATGCTGTACTGAAACATGGAAAAGAAGCAAGGTTTTTTAAATTTTCATTAAATGTAAGCACATAACACAGAACATTAAATTAGGAAAGTATGTTCATTGCTCTCTCTCTCTCTCTCTCTTCACCACAATGTCCTTAACTCKCTCTCTCTCCTTCCCCCTCTCTCCTTCCCCCTCTCTCTTCCTTGTCGTCAGCCTGACTCACTCAAAAGGAGAGTGATCTACACACGTCACAGTCTAACTATCTGGGTTCTAGAAACACATGCAAGAGCCACATCACTATAATCTCACAAATGTGTTGTCACACCAAATTGCCTGAAAGGACCGCAAGCTCTTGCTGTGTCACCACTACAGTCATCGCTAGCAAAACAACAAGAAAAACAACAACAAAAGTAATGAATAAAGACAACCTGTTCGGTAATAACATATTTTGATAGTGGTTATGGCTCATAGCTTCCCATTGACTCAAAGGAGACTTTTCCTTTTGTCAGTGTTTTTTTATGCACTTTGTGTTGTTACTCTGTRTTGTGTTTCTGTTAGTGTCCCTGGGAAGGTGTAAGTTGGACAGAGGTACATCCGCAGTGCATCACTTTAAACATGCAATCAGCTTACACAAGAGACTAGTCATCGTTCGCCTGGGGCGCCCCGCCCAATGCTCAGTAGTGCAATGCTGCTTTGCATGCAGTAGTCTTGTACAAAGCAGTGAGGGAGAGAGAAAGAGAAAAGGGGTATGGAGAGAGAAAGATGGAGGGGGGAGAGAGTAGAAAAGAGAAAGAAAGTGGAGAGAGACTGCACTATTGTTCCTATGATGAATCTGAATACGTGTCAGGGGAGGGAGGGAGGGAAAGAAAGAGAGGAAGTGAGAGAGACAGAGAAGGAGATATGAAGAAAGGCTACTGTTTTACCTCCAMAAGGTGCTCTCTGTTACACTCCCCAGGTGAAAGTCGTTGAGTTTGGTCAGAATCAGGATCACCTGGAAACAAAACACACATAACATGTGTTATAAGTATGTAATAAGCCATGAAATGACTCAAACCTATTAGATAATAAACAGAAATGTTTATGAATACCACAGGTTATTCTCTCAGAAGACAATACAGACTGGGCAAATGCATTCTATGTTCTCTTGAAGAACACCAACCTACGTATTCCATAAAAAACAATCAAAAGCAGCATAAACACCAAATAAGGTGGTTTGTCGATACATTGCATGTTATGAATGTCCCTTTGGTCCTCCCCAACACAACACTAGTCAAGGGGCACTTTGCCAGCCTGTATGCCCACTTTGAAACCGTCTCTCTCTTGATCGCTCAGTGCTGCCAGGCTTGGCCCCTGACAAGCATGATCCTGCAGTCAGTCGCTCTGTTCCCACTTTGGTCTGAGCGTTTTGTAGAGCGGGAAAGAAGAGAGAGGAAAGGGTCTTGATAACCCACTGAACAGGTTGACGAGTGAATCACAGACCAAGATGGCCGACCCTGTTCTACAGACCCAGTGGTCAGCTTTGATATCAAAACAGAGGACCAAAGAACTGTGTTTTTTTTTTTTGACTCTGTGAAGCCTGAAGTGACAAATAACTGATATACTGTTCCCGAATCCCAAGTCAACCCCTAAATATCCTCCTGGAGGACATTTTAAACTTGTAGAGTATTTGATGTCTAATAAACTTATGAAGTTTCTAATTTCCACTTTGAAATGTCAGAGTTGATTGAACATCACCTCTAAAAACATATGTAGTCGCAAGCAGTAATGCAAAAATTCCACCCAGCCTATTAGAAGGCAAATTGTTGAAACTTTTTTACAATTTTGGTTAAACCTATCCAGTTATCTTAGATCTACAGGAGAGTCTAGTGGGTAGAAAGGGCCAAGGGATTGATTTGGAATTCAGCGTATGCTCTCTCTAGTGTGTAGGCTACTGATGCAACCAGGTTACATATGGCATCTATGGAGGAGACAAACAAAGATAAACTGGGAAGACAACACTGTCTTTATATAAATGTCACAACAGCCAGATGGTCACAGCGCCATTAGCATTTACATTACCAACTCCGTGTGCGTCGTTAATTCCTGGGTTGACGCTGGAATTTGTAAGATGCAAAAACATGGATAAGAATTACTTGTCTAAAAATTTAATTATTTACCATTCGCACGACACAGATGACTTGAGTGTGCACGGGGAAGAGGTTTTACATAATAAATGCTTTTTCACAGCAGTCGCTTTGTCTTCTAATGCTGCAAACCAAATAAAATCTGGCTTTTTTATTCATACTTGTCTCTGTTAGCGTCCCCCTCTTGTGCCAAGCGTATGTTACCTTAAAGCGAACCGACAAGCCTGACTTGAGTCATTCGCTGCAAGGTGATTCGCTAGCTGTCTCTCTTTGTCTGACTACATTTAGAGATATACATCAGGAACATGGAACTCAGGAGGGAGAAAGGAATAAAGCCAAACCCAGTTTGTTAGACTTGACCTCCGTGGTTCATGTGTACAGGCTCCAGGTTGGCTTCACTAGCCTGGCTGCCCTTAAGAGCCCCAAGGACTGGCCTGGACCTCACTGGGGAGCCACTGAGGGTTCTCTCTGAGAGTGTGCCACACCCGGGGCCTACCCCTTCCTCCTAAGACTGTGAGCAGATGGTTCGGGCCAGGCAAGATTGCAATGCCAGAGAGGGCAATGTAGAGAGAGAATTAGAATAACATAGAAGAAGAAAATTGGATTCATGCCATGCTTGTAAAATGCATTGGAAATCTAAGTTTTTTGTGGAGTGTTGGTTGTGTGTGTGGTGTGTGGGTGCGCTAGCATGTTCTTGCTTAAGAGAGTGTGTTGTGTGTTGTGTGGAGTTCCTGCAGGGGTCTGATGTTGTCAGACAAGCTCACTCTTCTTTTCCAGGGGTGGCACCACACAGACAGGGAGCAGTCCCCCTCCATGACAGCATGAATGAAAATTCACATCGATAAACTGGGCACCAGCTGAAATCCCAGAGAATACTTTTTGTCCTGTCAGCTTGTATCACCCTCATGAAAATCGTAATCATGTCTCGAGAAATGGCTTGGTCGCCCAAAAACAAACGGAATACAAATGGTGAAAGCATTAAATGTAGGGCGGTTGCGAAAAATACTAAACTTTCATCAACCCCTTGTAACATACAGGTATTGTCAAGTTGTGTACATAGTGCCGATCTTTGTTGTTTCCTGTTTAGTCAACTGACAGGATTCAATGCAATACGGAATGGCACAAAATGTAAACAACTCTTAAATGTATATATTTAACTTATTTAACTAGGCAATTCAGTTAAGAACAAATTCTTATTTACAATGACGGCCTACACTAACTAACAACTAAGATTCACAAGGTGGCAATTTTTCCAGTACACTCTCCCCTCTTTCGAAAACCCCAATTGACCTGCAATGAATGGAATAAATTATCAGCTTGTGCCTCGCAATTTAACCGACTGTGGCGAAAACATATTATTAGCATAACTAAATGTCCCATGTCAAGAAAGACCCAATTCAAAGTGCCAAATGCAATTTTGAATGTTGATTTAGTTCTGGATGCGCTAATGATAGGTCACTAATGACTTTGAGAAAACAGTTAATCTCTCCTCCAAGCCAGTCAGAAGTTTAATTGTATAGCCCTGTGAATTGCTGGTGTCTATCGCCGGGTCAATGCTATGCGCCCCAGTTACAGTGCACTAAATTAAACATGCTTTTCCATAGTGAATACTGAATGAGTATCTAGTCCCTCAGGAGTGTTGAATCAGTGCGGCGTGGCGGAGACGCCTGGCTAATAAAATAACACCTCAGGATGTATGTGTACTTTTATTTTTTTTAAATTTAACTAGGCAAGTCAGTTAAGAACAAATTCTTATTTACGTTTTCGACCTACATTGGCCAAACCCAGATGACGCTGGGCCAATTGTGCGCCACCCTATGGGACTCCCAATCACGGCCGGTTGTGATACAGCCTGGATTCAAACCAGGGTGTCTGTAGTGACGCCTCTAGCACTGAGACGCCTCTAGCACTAAGACCGCTGCACCACTCAGGAGCCCCGATAAATGGCGCTGCATGTGACGACCGTGTTGCATCATGATTGCATTAACCATACAGTAGCTGTGTTATGGAACATTGAACATGTCAAAGAATAATCATTAAAACAYGCATGTAGTGTGGGGAACAGTAGTTGAACGTTTATTTGAATATCTTTTTCTTGAGACACCTGTATAGGTGTATGTTAATGAGACTTCTGCCCGTTTACACAACGATTCTTCTCATTCAAAGACTTCTGTATCTGTTCTACATAATTGCACACTTAGAATGTAAGTGTTATGGGGGTTATGTAACCCCCATAACCACACTACTGATCAGGTCCACTCTACTCTTAAGCCCCGGGAACAGCACCATTTGACTCTGATGTAGAGAGAGAGAAGAGTCAGACAGAGAAAGAGAAAGAAAGAGAGAGGGCGAGAGAGAGAAACAGACAGAGAGTCTGAAAGCCAYGTCCAAATCCCCCAAAAAGCAGCAGAGAGCTTGCAAAACAAACGTAAGAACAGATGACATCAAAATGGCAGCCGAACGAAACGCTGATCTTTATCCAAAAGTGATTAAGGCCCCCAGCCTTTTAGTAACGTGTTAGCAGCCAAGCAATTACTCCATCAAGTGGAGGGAGAGGCCTGTTAATGAGAAAGGGAGATGTTTGTGGCTCTCGATCAGGGCACACACACACAAATGGAGAGGTTTGATGGTTATTCGGACCTGCCCTGTGTGTGTGTGTGTGCTGTGTGTGG
>NC_036838.1:1065257-1067426 GCF_002910315.2 Salvelinus sp. IW2-2015 | reverse complement strand
GGAGCAGCAGAACTGATCATTGTCAATATGATAGGAGGGTGCCTTGAAAAATATAAGATATAGTCTTTAAAATAATGTCGTTACCTATGGTGCCGTTTATCATAGATCGTCAGTTTGCCAATAACACAAATGCGATATATGTTATCCTTTTAGTGGTGTGGCCTGCGTTGAGATATGCTTTCTCCCTCAGCAGGTGACACAGGGGGAATGGTCGCTGTCATCCATCAACCAAGTGATCCATTGGCTCAATGTGATACGGCCCACCAATAACGCKGATCGACTTGCCGGGGCCACCCACCAGCATTAACATCTTGATAAGACAATGTCAGGGTGGAAGACGATGGCTGTTGTGCATTACCGTGCCAATCCTCTCCTACCATCCCGCCATTCACGACACCATCCATTACTGCTATTTGCGACTGTTTATGATTGATCCGMCATTTTGGAGAATCGCTTTGGCAGTTGTTGCTCCCTGTACTTTTTGCGATTTATGGCTTTCCAGAGAAAACGATGAGAGATGTTGACGATWCACAGAGGGGATGAAAACAGTGTGTTATATACACTTACTGTAACATATTCTGTCTGTCACAGATTCATTTCCATTATCTTCCCCTGTTGAGAGACATGGTCCTGAAGGCAAATCTTTACAATATTTAAATGGCAGAAAATGTATATCTAATTACATATTTACAATTTTAAAGAGCCCTGTTGGTTAAAGAGCCCTGGGAATTATTAATTGGATTTTGGAGTATTGAGAATAAGAAAACGATGTAAGTCACATATATATATATACTGTATATATATATATATATATATATATATTAGAAGGTTATTTTCCCAGCTTAAGCCAGAACCAACAAAAATATATTACAGAATATTGCTACATTGTCTGTATTAGGGCAGCATACTGTAACTCAGCGAAACTTTGATGTTAGATAATACACACGGTTGATGTAAATTGGAAAAAATGGTGACTCAGTCATGCAGAAAGTCACTCTAGGCCCTGAAGGCCATTGGCTCGTTCAGGTCTGGCATGGGTCATTTAKACACAGTCGGCATCACCCAGTCCCARGCAGCCCTAACAAACAGTTCTGCCGTGTGTTGCATGGTATGATTAATTCAGACATCCATGGTCATCCAGCAACCTCACAGGGCACATCCGATGAGTCACCCCAGCAGACTGGGCCTGGGRTACGCTCGCATTGTTGGAGGGCGATCACCAGCGATCAGTTATGGCTACGGTGTAGTGGGGACAGCCACTAAAGACCAGTTAGTTAGCCCCTAGAGCTCAGAACCCCATTCCTTCCCTGATAATGAGGCCTTTCCTTGTGAATGATGCGTTACCCTTAATGGATACATAGACACGTTGCCATAGCTGTCATTTTTCAATGTGATTTTGAAGCTTTGACAGCTTTATTAACCTGCATGTTTGCCTGGGTTCTTCTATTTATAGTCAAGGTACCTTAGTAGAGGAGCAGGAGGGGAGATATCAGAGGTGTAGAAATAGTCTATATATAATGTAGTACAGCAAGACGAGAGATTCTTTGCTGTTTTCTAACAAATAATTGAAAAAGTAACAAAGAGCATTCATAAACTGTAGGAGTCTAGGCTTCTTGGGTTAGGAAACAAGCAATACGATGCGTTAGTTGTGGTGTTGTGTTCTTGCTGTTTTCATGGATAACAATGTCTGCTCATTTAAAAGCTGTATATCTTCTTTGGTATTTTCGGGATATTCGTCCGTGATGTTGATCTATTCTCAATGGAATGAATGTTTTTTTTTCTCTCAATTTATCACTTATTCTCCTTCCCTCTTGACGCCCCGGTGTAGCTACAACATCAAAACCATGCTTCACGGAGTGCATTCATTGCATAAACAAAGCTTGCGAACATTGCGTCGGAAGAAATCTTCCCCCATCTTTACCGACTAAAAGGGATTTTTCAGTATTTGGCATTGAGGCCCATTATCTACTTCCCCAGGACAGAGTAGCTAGTGGATACCATATAAACAGTTGAAGTCGAAATTTACAAACACTGAGGTTGGAGTCATTACAACTTGTTTTTCAACCACTCCACACATTTCTTGTTAACAAACTATAGTTTTGGAAAGTCGGTTAGAACATCTACTTTGTGCATGACACAAGTAAATTTCCAACGATTGTTTACAGACAA
>NC_036838.1:1055880-1059377 GCF_002910315.2 Salvelinus sp. IW2-2015 | reverse complement strand
GGTCTAACTCTTTCGGCAGAGGCTCACGAGTGTGGGAATAGTGTCAGCATGCTCTCGGATAGCTCTCAGGTCAGGTGCAATTCAGCCCCGCAGAGGCTCAAAGCCAGCTCAATTAGGACATTGCGGTACTTCTCACTCCTTAAGATCAACGCCTTCTTCAGTGACTTTGTTCCCAGGGCTCTCTCTCTCTCTCTCTCTGCTGGAGTAGAGGCAACCAATCGGACTGCTTGCAGAATGCAGTCAATTAGAACTGGCACCTTGTTTTCAGAGTGTTAAGAGTTGCAGTCTGGAATTGAGAGTGGATGGGTGTTCTTCTGTGGAGTACAGGTAGCCTTGTAATGTGTGATGTGTTGCATACACTGTCAACAATGAGATTTCATTCATTCAGTTATGTTACGTTAAGAAATACAATGTTRGCATATTGTATGATACTTTGATTATCTTGTTAATTTCCAAAATTTCTGACACTTTATTAGTCTGTGCATCCTACTCTACTCTCAGGAATTGCCTACAACATTATCAGTGGTGGAAAAAGTAAACAATTGTCATGCGTGAGTAAAAGTAAAGACACCYTCATAGAAAATGACTCAAGTAAAAGTGAAAGTCACGCAGTAAAATACTTCTTGAGTTCAAGTCTAAAATACTTAAGTATCAAAAGTAAAAGTAAATGGATAAATCATTTAACATTACTTATATTAACCCAACCAGACAGCCTTGTTTTCTAGTTTTTTATTAATTTAAGGATAGCCAGGGGCACGCTCCAACCCTAAGATATCATTTACAAATGAAGAACGTGCTTAGTGAGTCCGCCAGATCAGAGGCAGTAGGGATGACAAGGGATGTTCTCTTGACAAGTGTGWGAATTACAAAATGTTCCTGTCCTACTAAGTATTCAAAGTACTTTAGGGTGTCATAGAAAATGTATGAAGTAAAAAGTACATAATTTTTGTACTTTACAAATAGTAAAGTAATGTACAGATACACAAAAAAACTACTTAAGTAGTACTTTAAAGTATTTTTACTTAAGTTCTTTACACCACTGAACATTGTTAGGCTCTCATATTAGTCATCTATTGAACAACTAAAACCAAACAAGTTATCCTGACAACAACCTTATTACTAACAGGAGATGGTGCTGAAAGTACAATGTATCAGTATAAAAGGTTCTTCAGTCACGTACACAAATTGGCATTGTCACCTCGTCCTAATTATACAATGATCATCATCATTAACATTTAAAAGGTGACCYGTTGTCTTGGCACGAGCTGCTTTAGTGGATTCCTGTTTGTTTTCTTTTCCATCTCCCTCATCTGCTCCAGCCTTTGTCTCCGATAGCCGAAGGGGAATTTGGTTCTTGCCCCGACAGACATTTTCAGAATGGCCAATGCAAACAACAGATTTTCCTTTTTTTCTGCTCTTGTTTTGGTTCAATTGTCTTATTAAGACAATATCATTTATCAAATTTGTTTAGATCCGTGTTACTGGGCATTTCTCCTTTGCCGAAATAATCCATCCAACTGACAGGTGTGGCATGTGTCGCAATAAAAAGCAACTCTAAAATGTGCAGTTTTGTCACACAACACAATGACACAGATGTTTAAAGTTTTGAGGGAGCGTGCAATAGGCATGGTGACTATAGGAATGTCCACCTGAGCTGTTGCAAGATAATTAAACGTTAATTTCTCTACCATAAGCCGCCTCCAACGTTGTTTTTTAGAGAATTTGGCAGTTCGTCCAAGYGGCCTCACAACCGCAGACCACGTGTAACCACGCCAGCCCAGAACCTCCAGATTTGGCTTCTTCACCTGCGTCTAAGAGCAGGCACCTGGACAGCTGATGAAACTGTGGGATTGCATGACCGAGGAATTTCTGCACAAACTGTCAGAAACCATCTCAGGGAAGGTCATCTGCATGCTCGATGTCCTCACCAGGGTCTTGACCTAACTGCAGTTCGGTGTCGTAACCAACTTCAGTGGGMAAATGTTCACCTTCGATGGCCACTGGCATGCTGTAGAAGTGTGCTCTTCACAGATGAATCCCAGTTTCAACTGTACTGGGCAGATAAGAAACAACATGTATGGCAAGCGGTTTGCCATCGTGTGGGTGAGCGGTTTGCTGATGTCAACGTTGTAAACACATTGCCCCATGGAGCTAGCTGGGNGTCCAAGTGGCCTCACAACCGCAGACCACGTGTAACCACGCCAGCCCAGAACCTCCAGATTTGGCTTCTTCACCTGCGTCTAAGAGCAGGCACCTGGACAGCTGATGAAACTGTGGGATTGCATGACCGAGGAATTTCTGCACAAACTGTCAGAAACCATCTCAGGGAAGGTCATCTGCATGCTCGATGTCCTCACCAGGGTCTTGACCTAACTGCAGTTCGGTGTCGTAACCAACTTCAGTGGGMAAATGTTCACCTTCGATGGCCACTGGCATGCTGTAGAAGTGTGCTCTTCACAGATGAATCCCAGTTTCAACTGTACTGGGCAGATAAGAAACARCATGTATGGCAAGCGGTTTGCCATCGTGTGGGTGAGCGGTTTGCTGATGTCAACGTTGTAAACACATTGCCCCATGGAGCTAGCTGGGWTGTGGTATGGGCAGGCATAAGCTACGGACAACAAACACAATTGCATTTTATTGAAGGCAATTTCAATGCACAGAGATACCGTGATGAAATCCTGAGGCCCATTGCCGTGCCATTCATCCGCCGCCATCAACTCATGCTTCAGCATGGTAATGCATGGCCCCATGTTGCAAGGATCTGTACACAATTCCTGGAAGCTGACAATGTCCCATTTCATCCATGGCCTGCATACTCACAAGACATGTCACCCATTGAGCCATTTTGGGATGCTCTGGATCGACGTGTAGGACAGCGTGTTCCAGTTCACGCCAAATCCAGAAACTTCGCACAACCATTGAGGAGTGGAACAACATTCCACAGGTCACAATCAACAGCCTGATCAATTCTACGCGTCACACTGCGTGAGGCAAATGGTGGTCACACCAGATACAGACGGGTTTTCTGATCCACGCCACAATTTTTTTTGTTAAGTATCTGTGACCAACAGATGCATATGTGTGTTCCCAGTGATGTGGAATCCATCGTTTAGGGCCTAATGAATTTATTTAAATKGACTAATTTACATTTATTTTATTTTACTTTTATTTCACCAGGTAAGGTGACTGAGAACACATTCCCATTTACATCAACAACCTGGGGAATAGTTACAGGGGAGAGGAGGGGGGATGAAATAGCCAATTGTAAACTGGGGATGATTAGATGACTGAGATGGTATGAGGGCCAGATTAAGAATTTTTCCAGGACACCGGGGTTAATTTCTTATGCCTGCAATCCCGTTAACGGGATGATATGACAACAGCCAGTGAAAGTGCAGGGCGCCAAATTCAAACAACAGAAATCTCATAATTAAAATTCCTCAAACATACATGTATCTTATAACATTTTAAAGGTAATCTTGTTGTTAATCCCA
>NC_036838.1:1040044-1055855 GCF_002910315.2 Salvelinus sp. IW2-2015 | reverse complement strand
AATTCCCAGCAACAAGCGTCCGATTTCAAATAGGCTTTTCAGCGAATGCACCACAAACGATTATATTAGTCACCACACAACGACAGAAGATTCTGCGAGGAGTCACAAAAAGCACAAATAGAGATAAAATTAATCACTAACCTTTTGATGATCTTCATCAGATGACACTCATAGGACCTCATATTACACAATACATATATGTCTTGTTCGTGAAGTCATATTTATATCCAAAACCTCAGTTTACATTGGCGCCATGTTCAGAAATGCCTCCAAAATATCCGGTGAAATTGCAGAGAGCCACGTCAAATAACAGAAATACTCATCATAAACTTTATGAAAGATACATGTTTTACATTTAATTAAAGATACACTTGTTCTTAATGCAACCGCTATGTCAGATTTCAAAAAGCTTTACGGGCAAAACACAATATTCAATAATCTGAAAACAGCGTTCAGCCACAAAAGCAAGCCATACAGTTACCCGCCAAATTGTGCAGTCAACAAACTCATAAAAAGCATTATAAATCTAACACTTACCTTTGCTGATCTTCGTCGGAATGCCACCCCGGACTCCACCTTCCACAAGAGAATGTTTTTGTTTTGTTCGGTAAATGTCCATCTTTATGTCCAAATAGCTATTTGTAGTGTTTGGTAAAACAAATCCAACGTCAGGAATCGCGTTCACTAAAGCTGACGAAATGTCCAAAAGTTCCGTAAGAGTCAGTAGAAACATGTCAAACGATGTATTTGAATCATCTTTAGAATGTTTTTACATGAATAATGTTCCAGACCGGAGAATTACTTCAGATGAGCGATGGACAGAGCTCCCTCGCATGTAAACGCGCATGTAAAAGAATGGTCAGGTCATTGCAGACTGACTAATTCCCTTCTTCATTGGCCCCCCTTCACAGTAGAGGCATCAGACAAGGTTTCTACAGACTGTTGACATCTAGTGGGAAACCGTAGGAAGTGCAAAACTCATCCATATCTCGCTTGTGATTTCAATTGGATCTTGGTTGAACAATCGACCAGCCTCAGAATTTCCACTTCCTGTTTGGATTTTTTCTCAGTTTTTGCCTGCCATATGAGTTCTTGTTATACTCACAGACATAATTCAAACAGTTTTAGAAACTTCAGAGTGTTTTCTTATACAATATAATATGAATATATTAGCAACTATGACTGAGGAGCAGGCCGTTTACTCTGGGCACTCTGTGCACCTTTCCAAGCTACTCAATACTGCCCTGCAGCCATAAGAAGTTAACAACCTTACTCTTACGAAAGTGCACGGGATCATTAGTGACTCCAGACAGTCAGCACACCCTTTTAACATCCCATCTGAAAGACAGCACCATGCACATGGCAATGTCCCATCAATGCCCTGGGGCTTTGAGATTATTTTTTTTTTTTTTTTATTTGACCAGAGAAAGGATGCCTCCTTCTGGCCCGCCAACACCACTTCCAGCAGCATTTGGTGTCATCGAGGGACCAACCAGGACCAACCTTGCTTAGCTTCAGAAGCAAGCCAGCAGTGGGATGCAGGGTGGTACAGTATGCTGCTGGCAAATGAACTGTAACTCACTAAAAATCTTTGAAATTGTTGGCATGTTGGGTTTATATTTCTGTTCAGTGTTAATCCCATAATGTTTTGGCAAGGCAACCGCTTGCAAGGCTACCTCATCCTATATTCCAAAGCAATGAACCAGAGTTTAAAATAATAAGACCATAACACTTTTATTTACATTGCTTCCTATATGATACATTAACCATCTCCCAAGTTGGCTTTCAAACTAGAAACTACTTTGAGCAGAGGCAGCAAGAGACACATCATAAGAACGTACTAGACTAATCCGGTAAAAATCTCATAACCTCAAAAAGCTAGGTGGGTAATAGAAAATGTACCCCGGTCCATTACTTTCCAAAATGGGCAATATCCCAATTACATTGTAAAATAAAAAATTGCCAATTAAGACATTTTTAAACTTTAATCAATTAAGACATTTTTTACTGACGTATTGCCCTGAACCCATCTATCTCGTGGACAGACTCTATGTAACCACAAATTGTTACGTAAGATCTGTTCATGATACAAAGGATGATGTTGAGATCAGCAGCATTAGTTCCGGGCTTGAGTTTTTGTCGTCACTGGTTTTGTGACAATATCAGGAATTTTTGCCAGGTGTTAGGAAGGGAGAGGGACATTTGTTCCCATAGACCTTGCCATAACTTGCAAAGACGTAGGGTGGAAGCTCTTCGTTTCGATCTATTTCATAACAACGTATGGGACTCAGAACTTAATTCGAAGCATCTGCACCAATTACGAAATACTTTATTCTGAGGCCTAACCAAAAATGACCTACAACCCAAAACAAGAGCCCATCGTACAGTTTCCTTACTGTTTGCTTTGGATTGATATTAGCTACTCTGCATGTCTCTCACCAAAGGTTATTAGTTCTGTCCAATTAAAAAAGTTCAAACCTCTTTTCTGAGTTTTCATTGATCAAGCCTTTTATCGGAAATGCTGAAAGATAAGGTGACAAGAGAGTGCATTGCCAAGGGTTTTTCTGGCGGCTGCCTTTTTAGAAGATGATTAAACACACGCCAAACCCCCTGTCACCCTTTAACCTCAGCCTGCATGTGAAGACTACATAGTCCCTCATCACGTTTAGCTCTGTATTAAGCCAATCTCAATTGGAAGTAGGTGGACAATACTCACGCACTCCGAGTTTTCACATTGACCAAATGTATTGCAAGTGTACATTGACAATAAGCAGTTATTCTCTCGCACGCAATCATCTCTCCTCACTCATCAACCACGAACACACAATATTAAAACTCCGCTCTCTGCCGTGGGTTGGAACCCTCTCGCATTGGCTTCCAACGTGACAGATCTGACACAAGTGCGCCATCTCGATGTTTTGCTTAGCCAGTGAATCTTTTACATAATGACCCACAAGGAGCTGTTTGGGAAAGGAAGGGCGAGAAAGATGATTCGCCCATCTGGATAAACCACTGATTGATCTTGATTCTGTTTTCGGTTTTGAAAACGAACGGGCTCGCCTCAGTTGACAGTTGTTTTTCCCCACCCCCAATAGTAACTGAGATGAAAATATGTAGGCACTGCCTTGAGTAAGTTTGTGAAAACATAGGCCCAGACCAGAAGAATTTTCCATTCTTTCATGCTTGGGGTATATTCCATATGTCCCCCAAGTATCCCTTATCATCCATCCATCCACATTTCACTGTGGCTAGAAAGCTGTCCAGGGCTAACGCATTGACTCACAGTCCAAGCAGTTCCAATCAAATTGGTCCTAAGTGCCATCATTCCTTAGCAGTCAAGGCGGGCACACAGAGAGGGTGAAATTCAGTATATGGTCTTCTTTAAACCTAATCAAAGGGTTGAATAGGCTTCTTTTATTTTAGTGGGGTGGGCGGATGTTGCCTGTGTGTGTAAGGTGTGCAAATGTTATCGTAGACATGTGTGTGTCTTTGTATCTACAGTCGTGCGTTGCCCGTGTGTTTTGTGTGTAGAGAGAGAGAGATGTGCAAAGTTGTCAAAGAGGCACAGCATGAATCACAACATGTCAAGATTAATTATGTCGATCTGGCTCTGGCTCTTGTGTTAAGATTTTGATCTGATGTGATGTTAGTTTCACCAAGGGAGCCTTCCCTGCCACATGTAAACTGTTTGTGCTCACTACTGATATATGGCAATGTGTTTACTCAACCCCATATCCATATTTGGCCTTTAAGGACATTGCAGTAATGAAACAAAATAGCAAACAGGCCTCTTTATGTTGCCTTGACCACTTAAAAGTAATCAGTGTAAAATGTCTGCTTAACACTACAACCCTAAATAACGTATTAGAGTAATGTATAAAATGTCTGCCTAATAATACAAACTAAATAACATATTAGTTAGTGTATGGTATAAATGTCTGCCTATATGCCAATAGAATACCTTATATAAGCCTCAAGAGACAACCTTTAACAAGCTTTAATTGATGCCCAGTAAGACAACTAAATTTGTGGTTTGAGGGGTAATCTACACAAGACCTCTTTATCCCATGCCTGAGGGACATATTCTCTTGTGTGGGCGTGCCAAATTCTACTGCGTTAATGTCCATTTCAGATAAGAGTTTCTAGAGAGAACTAGAGTCATCGCTTGATTGTGGACACTGGCCGCTAAACTGGACTCTGGTGTGATGTAAGTTTAGTGTGTGTTCAACAAGCTGTTTCGACCATCCCCAGTAGAGATATACTAGGCCGTAGACTTTTTCCATTTGAGAAGTCAGAAAAGTCAATGTTCCAGCATGAATATGTGGAATTTTCACTTGACCAGCAATCCTCTGCATGGCTCTGTATTAATCGTTAGAGTAGGAGACTTGCCAATGTGTCACAGTGATGTGGATTTACAGAGGCAAAAGCAAGCAGCTGAGGACATAACTCATGACCCGAATCAGGCACATGTGTGATATCATTGTTTATGGTTTTAACTAATGGAAATGATTTGTGCAAGCGCGCGAAAAGCCTTCCACTAGTCCAATGGTGACTGACGGGTGATTTGGCCACCAACGATGGTAATCCTATACACTGTCAATATCCCACGGGTACAATTGCCAGACTTCTATAATTCCTTCCATCCTTTCTAATCCACCATCCCTCTCTACTTACTCTCTTCTATTAAAGTGCATCCAAACGTTCACTAAAAAAAGACAGGGTCCCAGGGAAAATCATATTTTTCCAATGTTAGTGTAAACTCAAAGCCTTCATTGCCATTTCATGGCTTTTTCAGATGTTTGTGTTTGATTTGTATGTGTGTGGTGATTTCTTTTGTTTCTGTGTGTGTGCTGAGCGGCCTGTTTGGTTTACGGGCTTCTACATTGGGTTGGATTTGAATGAGGCTACCCTATTGTTTTCCCACACGGGGGGTTTGCCACGGTCCCCTCCTCAAATGAAGATTGCCCTTGGTTAACCCATTCGTGAGTGAGTACAGGATTGCCACTTTATTTAATGTATGGGGGCACCTCTCCAACAATGTCCTTCTTTACATTACGGTAGCTCTGTGAATTGCTCTGCCAACCATAGCACCACTCCAAATCCTCTTTCTATTATGGCTCTCCCTCCTCCCTGCCTCGTACCAACCCTCTCATCCCAACATTACACTGCTGATAACTTCTGCTGCAATCATCTCTTTCAAGACAGAGACCATTGGGAGTCATCTTTCTGTCACGAGGGATTTGAGAGCCTGATTACAATACAACAATGTGGACAAATTAATAAAAACAATCTGAATGAAGTTAATGAAGGAGAGTAGGTTGTTTTTTTTTGTCATTCTCTTTGTCTCAAATGTAATGTGGCCAATTAAATTCTCTTCCTAATTAATCAAGATATTGTTTCTCCCGTGTAGTTTTGAGGGTACACACTGTCCATTTCTATTGTCAAGCCTTTGCGTTATATGCTTTAGCCAAATCAAGAAATGACATGTTATCTCTATTAACAGTATGTAGGTAGGCCGTAATTGCTAATATGACTGCTTGCCTAGTTAAATAAAGGTAAAAATAATAATTTTAAATAATTAATAAATATAATAAACAGTACCTTTGTAGATATTACTTGTAAGCAACCATATTCATTGCTAGTACCTCAGAACAAATCACAAAAAAACATCGATTGCATTCAAAGTTAAATAACTAGACCAATCAGTGCATTATTGATTTTTAGACGCCATGTTACCACTGTCCTTTAACACTACTGTCTGGCCTTTCCACTTATCCATCAGCCAGTTTTGATTGCTGAATTTCACTTTCAGACTAAAGTTTCAGCTCCACGAAGCCTGGTAGGAGCTTGTAGTCCGTCAGACTTGATGAGGTGTCATTAGAGAGAGAGTTAGAATGATTGATTCTTTTCTAAATGGTAAAGCTGTGGGCGGTGAGTAAAAGGGC
This sequence comes from Salvelinus sp. IW2-2015, assembly GCF_002910315.2. Classification (NCBI taxonomy): domain Eukaryota; kingdom Metazoa; phylum Chordata; class Actinopteri; order Salmoniformes; family Salmonidae; genus Salvelinus; species Salvelinus sp. IW2-2015. Next base: position 1,049,910 of record NC_036838.1, on the reverse strand, counting down.
AACGTTTCCCTCAGACAGACGTCTGTATTAATAACATTGAGGAATAAATCACCAGCTCTTCTGTGGCCCTCGAAGAGGTACTTGAATGATTGTTGTTTTTTACCTCAACGTAGGTATAACACGTGTTTAGATTTGCAGTACTTACACTTCTAAACAGTTCTTACATTTCTAAACAAGGAACAACTTCCTCGTGAACTTTAACACACGTCACATTTCAACAATGATTTGCTAGGGTCTTTGATTTCTTAGGCTACATCACTTCTTCTGTGTACAATCATTTTCCGTTCCGTCGCCTATTTCAAATACATATTTGAAATATCAATAATTTTGTCACTGGTTCTTAAAACCATTTTCATTAAATTCTGGTTGTGGAGTTAAATCATCATGGTGGTGGGACACACCAATATTTTAGCCACTATGGCAAGTGATACTGCGAGAACTTGACGTTTTGGTTTTCCGATGGAAGCTCATTTGGATGGTAATTAGTTGTGCAAATACTTTCCGAATTTAATCATATATTCATTGTCTCGACTTGCTGTCTTTTGTACTTGTGCCTTTGCCATAATAAACCAGGGTAGTAACGGATGAGGAATTTCAATTCTCTGTCTGCACGGGACCATTCTGAATCTAAAGTAGATTCAACCACTAAGCTGATTACAAGTGTGAAATTGTCTGTCCTCTGCACATTCTAATTCAGACAGGTAGTGTAAGCTCTAACTTAGCTTGTTTATCAACAATTACACCAGTGACAATATTCCCTTTCCTCTTATGAAAAGTCACGGCCTGCTCCGCTCTCCTCCCTGGCGCTCAAAGGCGGCAGGCTCCCCTAGCATTACGCACTTGCCTGCACCTCATATACGCACACCTGCTTCCCTCGTCATGTGCATTCAGCTATTCATTTGCACTCAACCGGACTCAATCACGCTGTGTTTATCTTCTCTCCCCTTCTGTTTTCCCACGCTTTTTCAAGGATTTAATGTTTTGTTTGTTCATTTTGTTACCTGGTTCTGACGCTGTTCAGTGTCCTGTTCCACAATTAAATGTTCAACTCCCTGTATCCCTGCTTGTCTTCGCTCACCGTCGTCGGGTCCTAATAGAATATCCTGATAAGCCATCAAAAAAAAGCAATTTGGGGAAGTGTGCTTTCGGTGTGGTGACGTCGGGTCTGGCGGCTGCGGGACAGGAACCAGGGGGTGCTCTATAGCCCAGGCTCGTCGGGCTTCCATGCCTAGCTGGCCTCGAGGGTTTTCTTGTACCGGTGCCTCAGCAGTGTGCCATCTCCCACGTCAGGGCCTCAGCCCGGATTCACCAGAGAGTTTTTAACCTTCAGCCGGTCGCCAAGGCGTTCTACGCTTCAGCTGGCTCATCAGGCTCCCACGTTCTTGTGGATAATATGAATATATTAGCAACTATGACTGAGGAGCAGGCCGTTTACTCTGGGCACCTCTGTGCACCTTTCATCCAAGCTACTCAATACTGCCCCTGCAGCCATAAGAAGTTAACAACCTTACTCTTACGAKAAGTGCCACGGGATCATTAGTGACTCCAGACAGTCAGCACACCCTTTTAACATCCCATCTGAAAGACAGCACCATGCACATGGCAATGTCCCCAATCAATGCCCTGGGGCTTTGAGATATTTATTTTTWATTTTTTATTTGACCAGAGAAAAGGATGCCTCCTTCTGGCCCGCCAACACCACTTCCAGCAGCATTTGGTGTCCCATCGAGGGACCAACCAGGACCAACCTTGCTTAGCTTCAGAAGCAAGCCAGCAGTGGGATGCAGGGTGGTACAGTATGCTGCTGGCAAATGAACTGTAACTCACTAAAAATCTTTGAAATTGTTGCATGTTGGGTTTATATTTCTGTTCAGTGTATAATCCCATAATGTTTTGCAAGGCAACCGCTTGCAAGGCTACCTCATCCTTATTCCAAAGCAATGAACCAGAGTTTAAAATAATAAGACCATAACACTTTTATTTACATTGCTTCCTATATGATACATTAACCATCTCCCAAGTTGGCTTTCAAACTAGAAACTAYTTTGAGCAGAGGCAGCAGAGACACATCATAAGAAACGTACTAGACTAATCCRGTAWAAAYCTCATAACCTCAAAAAGCTAKGKGGGTYAATAGAAAATGTACCCCGGTCMTTACTTTGCAAAATGGGCMAATATCCCAATTACATTGTAAATAAAATAATTGCAATTAAGACATTTTAAACTTTATCAATTAAGACATTTTTACTGACAGTATTGCCTGAACCCTAATCTCTCGTGGACAGACTATGTAACCACAAATGGTACCGTAGATCTGTCATGATACAACAGGATGTGTGAGATCAGCAGCATTAGTTCCGGTGCTTGAGTTTTTCGTCACTGGTTATTTGGACAAATCAGGAATTTTGCAGGTGTTAGAAGGGGAGGGGACATTTGTCCCATAGACTTGCCCATAACTTGCAAAGACGTAGGGTGGAGCTCTTCGTTCGATCTATTTTCATAACACGTATGGACTCAGAACTTAATCGAGCATCTGACCAATTACGAAATACTTTAGTTCTRGGCTAACCAAAATGACCTAAACCCAAACCAAGACCCATCGACAGTTTCCTTATGTGCTTTGGATGATATAGCTACTCTGCATGTCTCTTCACCAAAGGTTATCTGGTCAATTAAAAAGTTCAAACCTCTTTCTGAGTTTTCATGATCAAGCCTTTTATCGGAAATGTGAAAGATAAGGTGACCAAGAAGTGCTTGCCAAGGGTTCTTCTGGCGGCCTTGGCCTTTTAGAAGATGATTAACACACGCAACCCCCTGTCACCCTTTCAACCTCAGCCTCCATGTGAAGACATATAGTCTCATCACGTTAGCTCTGTATTAAGCCAACTCTCATGAAGAGGTGGACACAACTCACCACTCCGAGTTTCACATTGACAAATGTATGCAAGTGTACATTGACAATAAGCTATTCTCTCGCACAATCATCTCTCTCTCACTCACAACCACACACACATATTAAACTCCGCTCCTGCCGTGGGTGACCCTCCGCTGTCCTCGATTCTGCAGCATACAGTGCGCATCTCGGTGTTTTGCTTAGCCAGTGAATCTTTACAATGACCCACAAGGAGCTGTTTTGGGAAAGAGGAGAGAAAATGATTCGCCATCGATAAACCCCTGATTGATTCTTGATTCTGTTTTCGTTTTGAAAACGAACGGCAGCCTCATTGACGAGTGTTTTTTCCCCACCCCAAATAGTAACTGAGATGAAAATATGTAGGCATGCCTTGAGTAAGTTTGTGAAACAAGGCCCAGACAGAGAATTTCTTCCATTCTTTCATGCTTGGGTATTCCATATGTCCCCCAAGTATCCCTTATCCATCCATCCATCACATTTCACTGTGGGCTAGAAAGCTGTCCAGGGCTAACGCATACTCACAGTCCAGCAGTCCAATCAAATTGGATCTAATGCCATCATTCCTTAGCAGTCAAGGCGGGCACACAGAGAGGTGAAATTCAGTATATGTCTTCCTTTTAACCTAATCAAAGGGTTGAATAGGCTTCTTTATTTTAGTGGGGGTGGGGGATTTGCTGTGTGTGTAGGTGTGCATGTTATCGTAGCACATGTGTGTGTCTTTGTATCACATGTGTGCGTGCGTGTGTTTGTGTGTAAGAGAGAGAGAGAGTGCAAGAGTGTCAAAGAGGCACAGCCATGATACAACATGTCAAGATTAATTAGAGGATCTGGCTCTGGCTCTTGTGTTAAGATGTGATCTGATGTGATGTTAGTTCACCAAGGAGCCCCTCCACAGTAAACTGTTGGCTCACTACTGGATAATGGCATGTGTTTACTCAACCCAATCCCATTTGGCCTTTAAGGACATTGCAGTATGAACAAAATAGCAAACAGRCCTCTTATGTTGCCTTGACACTTAAAGTAATCAGTGTAAAATGTCTGCTTAACACTACAACTAAATAACGTATTAGAGTATGGTATAAAATGTCTGCCTAATAATACAACTAAATAACATATTAGAGTATGGTATAAAATGTCTGCCTATATGCCAAATAAATACCTTATAAGCCTCAAGAGACAGACCTTTACAAAGCTTTATTGATGCCCAGTAAGAAACTAATTTGTGGTTGAGGGTAATCTACACAGCTCTTTATCCCATGCTGAGGGACAATTCTCTGTGTGGGCGTGCCAAATCTACTGCGTAATGTCATTTCAGATAAGGAGTCTAGAGAGAATAGAGCATCGCTGAGGGGACACTGGCCTGATAAACTGGACTCTGGTGTGTGTACGTGTGTGTGTGTCCAACAAGCTGTTCTCACCATCCTCAGTAGAGATATACTAGGCCTAGACTTTTCCATTTGGAGAGTCAGAAGTCAATGTTTCCAGAATGAATGTGAATGTTCATGACACAGCAATACTCTGATGGCTCTGTATCGTTAGAGGGAATTGCCATGTGTTCACAGTGATGTGGATTWTACAGAGCAAAGCACAGCAGATGAGGACAAACTCATGACCCGAATCATGGCACATGTGGATATCAGTTGTTATTGGTTTTAACTCAATGGAATTGATTGTGCAAGCGGCGAAAAGCCTCCACTAGCCAGGTGACTGACGGTGATTGGCACCACATGGTAATCCCTATCCTGTCAATTCCCAGGAGTACAATTGCCAGACTTCTATATTCCTTCCATCCTTTCTAATCCACCATCCCTCTCTAMCTACCTGCTTCTATAACAGTGCACCAACGTCACTAAAAAAGACAGAGGTCYTCAGGAAAACATATTTTCAATGTTAGTGGTAAAACTCAAAGCTTCATKCCATTTCATGGCTTTTCAGATTTTGTGTTTGTTTGTATGTGTGTGTGTTTCTTTGTGTTTCTGTGTGTGTGCGAGCGCCTGTTTGGTTTACGGCTTCTACGATTGGGTTGGATTTGAATGAGGCCCATTGTTTTCCCACACGGTGGTTTGCCACGGTCCCCTCCTCATGAAGATTGCCTTGTTAACCCAYTCAGTGAGTGAGTACAGGATTGCACTTTATTTAATGTATGGTGGCACCTCTCCAACAATGTCCTTTTTACATTACGGTGAGCTGTGAGCTCTGCCACCATAGCCACCACTCCAATCTCTTTCTATTATGGCTTCCCTCCTCCCTGCCTCGTACCGACTCTCATCCCCATCATTACACTGTGATAAACTTCTGCTGACGATCATCCTTTCAGAGAGACCATTGGGAGTCATTTTCTGTCACYGAGGATTTGAGAGGCCTGATAAATACAAATGTGGACAAAATTATACATCTGAATGAAGTAATGAGGAGAGAGGTTGTTTTTTTGTCATTCCTCTTTGTCTCAAATGTAATGTGGCCATTCACATTACGTTCCTAAATAATCAAGATRTGTTCTCCCGTGAGTTTTGAGGGTACACACTGTCCATTTCTATTGTAGCCTTTGGTTATATGCTTTAGCCAAACAAGAATGACATGTATCTCTAKTACAGTATGTAGGTAGGCCGTAATTGTAAATGAACTGACTTGCCTAGTTAAATAAAGGTAAAAAAAAATTAAAAAAATAAATAAAACAGTACCTTGAATATTACTTTAAGCAAATATTCATAGCTAATTACCTCAGACACCTCACAAAACAACACGATTGACATTCAAGTTTAATAAGACTGCCAATCAGACATTATTTTTTAGAGCCATGTTACAGTCCTTAACACTAACTGTTCTGCCTTTCACTTTCCATCAGCAGTTTCGATTGAATTTCACTTTCAGACTAAAGTTCAGCCCAGAAGCTGGTAGGAGCTTGTAGTCCGTCAGACTTGATGAGGTGTCATTAGAGAGAGAGTTAGAATGATTGATATCTTCAAATGGAAGTGTGGCGGTGAGAAAAGGCAACGTTTCCCCCTCAGACAGACGTCTGTATTAATAAAACATTAGTAGGAATAAATCACCAGCTCTGTCTGTGCCCTCAGAGGTACTTAATGATTGTTGTTTTACCTCACGTAGGTATACGTGTTTAGATGCAGTACTAGCACTTCTAAAAGTTCTACATTTCTAAAAGGAAMAACTCCTGTGAACTTTACACACGTCACATTTCAACAAATGATTGCTAGGCTTGATTKCTAGGCTACATCACTTCTTCTGTGTACAATCATTTTCCGTCCGTCCTATTTCAAATACAAACATTTGAAATATCAATAATTTGTCACTGGTTTCTAAAACCATTTTCATTAAATTGGTTGTGAGTTAAATCATTATGGTGGTGGGACACACAATATTTTAGCCACTATCTGGCAGTGATACTGCGAGAACTTGACGTTTTGTTTACCGGAAGCCATTTGGAGGTAATTAGTTGTGCAAATATTTCCGATTTAATCTATATTCATTGTCCCGACTTGCTGTCTTTTTGTACTGTGCCTTTGCATAATAAACAGGGTAGTAACGATGAGGAATTMAATTCTGTCTGCACGGGACCATTCTGAATCTAAAGTAGATTCACACACTAGCTGAAACAATGTGAAATTGTCTGTCCTTGTCAAAACTTCTAATTCAGACAGGTCATGTGTAGCCTACTTAGCTTTGTTTATCATASATTACACAGGACAATWTCCTTTCCTCTATGAAWGTCACGCCTGCTCCGCTCTCCTTCCCTGGCSCTCAAAGGCGSCRGGCTCCCCAGCATTACGCACTCCTGCCACCATCATTACGCACACCTGCTTCCCTCGTCATGTGCATCAGCTATTCATTGCACTCACCTGGACTCAATCACCTGTGTTTATTTCCTCCCCTATCTGTTCCCCGCTTCAGGATTAATGTTTGTTTGTCATTTTGTTACCTGGTTCTGACGCTGTTCAGTGTCTGTTCCACAATTAATGTTCAACTCCCTGTACCTGCTTGTCTTCTCCAGYGTCGGTCCTAATAGAATCCTGAAGCCATCAAACAAAGCATCGGGGAGTGCTGGCTTTCCGGTTGGTGGTGACGTCGGGTCCAGGGGCCGCGCCGACAGAACCGGGGGTGCCTAAGCCAGCTCGTCGGGCTTCCATGCCCTAGCTGGCTCGAGAGGTTTTCTTGTACCGGTTGCCTCAGCAGGTGCCCAATCCCACGTCAGGCCTCAGCCGGATCACCAGAGTTTTACNGTTGCCTCAGCAGGTGCCCAATCCCACGTCAGGCCTCAGCCGGATCACCAGAGTTTTACGCCTCAGCCGGCTCGCCAGGCGTCTACGCTTCAGCTGGCTCATCAGGCTCCCACGTTCTTGTGGGATCATCAGGCTATCACGCCTAAACCGGTTCGCCAGGCTCCCATGAATAATGTGGACTGTGTGTTCTGTATGATAATGTTTTTAATGAAACAACAGTCTTAAGAGAATAGAATATTAACAATGAGTACCAATCATGTTGTTTTCAGAGTTATAAACTATTAATATGTTCTCAAATCACTATATTTTAAGAGAGCAGAGAGGGGACGGATGACCATATATTCATCCAGGTATATGGTTTCACATGAAGACAGTTACCAGCCACAGAACATGGATTTATAATGACTATATGCAGGAAACAAAACTATTTCAGAAACGATATCTGTAATTTCCACCCCCCCATTTTTAGATTCCCAGTCCCAGTAAAATTCCACATCCCCCATGATGCTCAGGCAATTGAAATTCTCCTGAGATTCCATTATGTAGAGACTTGCAAAACTCMATTTTAACGGAACCATCTTGGGCATGTATTTTATTTTGAACACCCTGCCTGCCCTGATACCACCAGCACAASACAAAAGGGGTATTCAGACAAATACAATCTGGCAACCTTCCCTTAGTCTGGTTCCTTCTGCTGGACCAGAGGCTAGGAAAACAGACCCCTGACCAGGGCAACAAACCTTGACCAGTCTCGCCACAGTGGACGGTTGATGGGGAGAGTTTGGGACTATATGAGGAAAGAGGTTGTGAACCCATCCTCAAGTACTAAATGGATCATTCCAATTCCATTCTGCAGCTAAAACAGTGCCACGAGCAAAGAGAAAGAGAGTCAGAGTGGACACCATTAACAACATAACAAGCTCCAGTGCCTCTCGGTAAAATGAATGAAATCATGAAGATGTGTTTTTATATTACTTATTTCTTCACTTCCTTTGCTTCTAACCTTGGGGACACAATCCATCATCATTCTTGCCTCAGCTCATGGCTCCCCTGGTTTTCACTCATGTYAGGTGTGTGCCATATGGTGTCCCCAACAAAATACTTATTCTCATCCTTCTCCAGCTCACTATTCTCTCTCTCTCTTCCCCCTGTACTTTTGGCCTTTGATAATAAAAGAGGAGAAACACTTGGCGAGCCACCTGGAAGACGACTGGCCTCTATTAAATCGAAACTTCATTTTCATTATCTACTGCACAATACCAGCGTCAACATAAGTGAAAAAAAATTCTACATTTAGTTTAAAAGTTTTACCCGATGACATCATCAAAGTTTAAACATTTTAAAAACAGTGATTTTTAAACACTGTTAGATTCTGGGTTAAACTTGGAACAGTGTTATACTCTGAAGGATAGTATCTAAGGAGTGAAARAGACTGGTTTTTACATCAGAAGTGAATGGTTATCTGTAGAAGCCAGATGGCTTTGGAATGTGTAGGGGAGACGGGTGGAGATCTTAGAACCTAACAATGTGACTGAGGGAGAGAGGGTAATGTATAGCGTTTGCATTATGTCAGGATATGCTATTGTTAGCCATCAGGTGTCCTATGGGAGGGATCCTCTGGGATGAGAAGAGACACAGTCTGGTATCAATCACCATGACAGCCTTTAGTTGGGAAGGAGTGAGGACTTTGAGGTAGAGGTCAGGTCAGATGAAGTGAGGAAGAACAGATATCACTAAGGTTCTGTCTAGCAACAGAGATGCACTGGCTGTTCAGATGTGGAGGAGGAGACTCCGCCTAGGAGAAAGGGTTAAATATCAGTGTTTGTGTGAAAAAATATTGTCTGACTGCAGCTGTATTGAGCTTTTGGGAAGAATTACATTTGTTTAGGCTTTTCTAGTGTCCGTTGAGTTATTTACTCTAAGAATTAGAACCTAACAACACTATGAGAATTGTGGGAGCAAAAAAATACCCTCCCTTGGGCTAGACATTTGTTGCAGGGTTTTTTTTTTTTCCCTTCCTTTTTTTTTTTTAACCACAGATCATAACGTGCTGTTTTCAACAGACATTATGTAGACACTGTTTTGATGCTGGAGATGATGAATATGATGCACTTTAACAAATGGAGGTTAAATATGACACAAAAAGAAACATTATCGTGATGAATCTGCCTGAGAGGCAGAGAATAAGGCCATATTCAACTTAGTTACACAGACAGGCAGGCAGTTAAGATAAATATATTATCTCTGTGAAATATTAATAAGATTGTTCTGTGGGAAGAGAAATTGTTTATTANATTAATAAGATTGTTCTGTGGGAAGAGAAATTGTTTATTACCTCATATTGCCACGGATATGGAAGAGACTGTAAATAGAGGCATAGGCGTTTGTGTGTGTGCGTGTGTGTGCGCGTGTGTGTTCTAAAATGTAATGTTAAATGTGTATGTCTTTGTGTCTGTTCAAATGGAGTAGGTGTAATGAACACGGTGGGAGACAGAGAGCTGGTTTCAAGCACAGGGCACAGCAGGTGTTTATTTGTAAAGGACCACAGGAGGAGGCAGGTAGCAGGGTCCAGGGGCAGGCAGGTTATACACAGGGGGTCCAAAAAGGCAACAGTACAGGCAGGTTAAAAGGCTAGTAACGTCGTCCGGGAGATCAGGCAATAGGTTGATAACAGGAAATCCGATAGGCTAAAGGACAAGCAGGGAACAGGCAAAAGG
>NC_036838.1:1033332-1036315 GCF_002910315.2 Salvelinus sp. IW2-2015 | reverse complement strand
GGCATCGTTTAGGAGGCATGCAAACCTATCGTACACGAGAGGATTAATTACATGAAAAACAGAGCTCTGAATAGAAGTGTGTCACAAGCAAACAATCCTCACAATGATGGGGTGCAAAGAACTGAACTAAATAGTGTGTGATAATGACAACAGTGTGTGAACAGGTGATCAGAATTCAGGTGATTGGGATCTGGAGAGTGAGCCGCGTTCAGGGGATCGATGTGTTTGAGAGTGTAGTGGAAAGTGGTCTGGAAAGGGAGCTGCTGTAACGGGACGCGATGAAGAAGGATCGGACCAAAGCGCAGCTCGTAGAGGGCCCGGACTGGGAACCTCGTAGCAGCCCGGACTGGGGACCCTCGTAGCGGCCTTGAGATGGGGGCCTGGGACTGGAGGACCCTTGTTGGAGCTCCGACTGGAGGGCGTCGCTGGAGGATCGGACTGGAGGGCGACATTGGAGGGTCCGGACTGGAGGGCGTCGCTGGAGGATCCGGACTGGAGGGCGACACTGGAGGCTCCGGACTGGAGAGCGTCGCTGGAAGTCCGGACTGAAGGGCGCCTCTGGAGGGAGGAGACGCAGAGACAGCCTGGTGCATGGGGCTGCCACAGGGCCCACCAGGTTGGGGAGACCTACAGGAGGCCTGTGTGCGTAAGGAGGCACCGGATGAACCGGGCTGTGGGGGAGCACTGGAGCCCTGGTGCGCAGCCTTGGCCCAACTCCTCCAGGCTGAATGCCACTTTAGCCTGGCCCCTCCAGAGTGCAGGCACAGGTCGAACCGGGCACCAACCAAAATGAGACATAAAAAAGCTCTCTACGGTGAGGGCGACACAGCTGCTTTCAGGGGATCTACGTGTTTGAGAGTGTGAGTTGGAAGCAGGACGTTTCAGTAGGTGTCTGTGTCTAGGTCACAGAGGCTGCCTCACAAAGCATATTTATGTCCTTAAGAAACAACCTTAGCCACAAGGAGTTATATACTAGGGCAGAGAATGGCAAACGCATCGTGCACCTGTACAATATTACACATCAAACTGGAAATGACTTGCCTGTCAAGTCTGCTCCCGCTCCCCTCCCTCTGGCGCTTGAGGGCGCCAGGCTGCCCTGCATCACACACTCCTTCCATCCATTACGCACACCTGCCTTCCCTCGCGATATTGGACTCACCTGGACTCACTCATCTGTTTATTTCCTCCTCTATATTTGTTAGTTCCATTTCTCTGTTCCCTGCTGCTGTATTTGATTGTCTTTTGTTGTTTTACCTGTTTGCTGACGCTGTTCCTGTCTCGTCCATGTCCGTTATATATAAATGTTTTACTCCCCGTACCTGCTTCGTCTCTCCAGCGTCATCATGTGACTTGCCGTCCTTGATCTCCAATACAGAATTATAGGTATCCTCATCAGATGTCCATACGTCACAGACAATCACCGGTCACAAATAAACATCTGGGACTGTCCTCTATCATCATGCATTCTTAACCAGGGTCCAACAATACATTGTTTTTTTACTCTTTGTTTCACTCTTTGTTTTTGTTTTTACTTCTTCACAGCAGAATCTGTTGTACTGTAGATTTCTGGTTCGATTCCAATAACAAAGTGTGATGCGTAATGGAATTATTTGAATAATTAGGGTTGCGTAATGACAGATCTGGTGAGAGGGTTGAGTTTGTTTAGTTAGTTAAATGTCCATTACATTATAACAGCACTCAACATTTCCACCTATTATAACTAAGAGTGTATTATGCAGCACGAAAGGATAAAATTATCTTTTTGATGGGATCAGAGATGTATGTCTAATGGCATTACCCATAAGCCCTACTATCCACAAAAAGCCATTCATATCCCAATATTGCCTAATTTAATTGTCACTGGTTTTCTAGTCTGGAACAAAGCAAAAAAAAGCTACACTGAAAAACACATTGTTTGTGCATTCAAAGAGAAATAGATGAAAGGCAATAAAATAACCTTCGAAAACGCTTTAAGAGACCTTCTGAGACACTCAAAAGAGGTTTGGCCCCTCCAGAGTGCAGGCACAGGTCGAACCGGGCACCAAACCAAAATAGAGACATAAAAAGCTCTCTACGGTGAGGGCGACACAGCTGCTTTCAGGGGATCTACGTGTTTGAGAGTGTGAGTTGGAAGCAGACGTTTCAGTAGGTGTCTGTGTCTAGGTCACAGAGGCTGCCTCACAAAGCAATATTTATGTCCTTAAGAAACACCTTAGCCACAAAGGAGTTATATACTAGGGCAGAGAATGGCAAACGCATCAGTGCACCTGTACAATATTACACATCAAACTGGAAATGACTTGCCTGTCAAGTCTGCTCCCGCTCCCCTCCCCTCTGGCGCTTGAGGGCGCCAGGCTGCCCTGCATCACACACTCCTTCCATCCATTACGCACACCTGCCTTCCCTCGCGATATTGGACTCACCTGGACTCACTCATCTGTTTATTTCCTCCTCTATATTTGTTAGTTCCATTTCTCTGTTCCCTGCTGCTGTATTGATTGTCTTTTGTTGTTTTACCTGTTTGCTGACGCTGTTCCTGTCTCGTCCCATGTCCGTTATATATTAAATGTTTTACTCCCCGTACCTGCTTCGTCTCTCCAGCGTCATTCCATGTGACATTGCCGTCCCTTGRTCTCCAAATACAGAATTATAGTATCCTCATCAGATGTCCATACGTCACAGACAATCACCGTTTCACAAATAAACCATCTGGGACTGTCCTCTATCATCATGCATTCTTAACCAGGGTCCAACAATGAYATTGTTTTTTTACTCTTTGTTTCACTCTTTGTTTTTGTTTTACTTCTTCACAGCAGAATCTGTTGTACTGTAGATTTCTGGTTCGATTCCAATAACAAAGTGTGATGCGTAATGGAATTATTTGAATAATTAGGGTTGCGTAATGACAGATCTGGTGATGAGGGTTGAGTTTGTTTAGTTATTTAAATGTCCATTACATTATAACAGCACTCAACATTTCCAC
>NC_036838.1:1031448-1032862 GCF_002910315.2 Salvelinus sp. IW2-2015 | reverse complement strand
GATGAGGGTTGAGTTTGTTTAGTTAGTTAAATGTCCATTACATTATAACAGCACTCAACATTTCCACCTATTATAACTAAGAGTGTATTATGCAGCACRAAGGATAAATTATCTTTTTGATGTGGATCAGAGATGTATGTCTAATGGCATTACCCATAAGCCCATACTATCCACAAAAAAGCCATTCAATATCCCAATATTGCCTAATTTAAGTGTCACTGGTTTTCTAGTCTGGAAACAAAGCAACAAAAAAAACTACACTGAAAAACACATTGTTGTGTGCATTCAAAGAGAAATAGATGAAAGGCAATAAAAATAACCWTCGAAAACGCTTTAAGAGACCTTTCTGAGACACTCAAAAGAGGTTTGTTAAAAGACTTGTGTTAAAGTCAAATGAAGGATGAAGACACAATCCCACTCATGTACCTCATTACTAGGATGAGCGTTCTTTACCCGACTTAGCTAGACACATCAGTTKTCAAACACCTGCTTWCCATGTCTGCGAGACAGAGACAGAAAGACGGGAGCGCCTTCAGAGGTCAACAGCAACCTGTCGGTGTGACTGCAAGACTTCCAAACCAGCTGACATCAATGAGAATATGCTGCATCGCAATGAGTGCGACCTGAGACAACCCTTGCTGGTTTTTGTAGAATTCAGAAGTTCACAACTATGTTATGATATCAGCAACAAAAGTGTAATGATGGCTGCAGGAATTTCATGTAGATGGAAGAGTTTTAGAGTAACCTTTAAGTTCTGTTGTCACAAACACCTTCAACACTGTGATTTACATCTACACAGTGACTGACTTTCACAGAAAAAAACATATATATATATATTTTTTTATTCCGTTTCACCTGATCTGAAATCTTCCAGGAATTAATCAGTTTTACTCTGGGTGAGTTACCCTTGTTAGTTGGTGTATACTTGTGACTTGTCACTCAAGCTAACACCTGTCCCACAAGAGGTTTAAGGGATATGTTCCGCTCTGTCATTTAGTCAATTGCATTGATCATTCTCTCATCTCAATGTGGATCTTGATGGTGCTATCATACCTCAGTGCACCCTCCCTAACTTTGCATCAGTGCCTGGTTAAAAGGAAAATATTGGGGAATGAATAATGATTGTCATTTTAAGATTGTGACAATAATATAAAATGTTACTGTTGTTGTTGTTGTGCTCTGGTCTCGACCCTCTGTTTTTTCTCACTTGACACCTCTCAGTTTATTATATAGATAGTTATAAAACTATCTCTCTATGGTTTCTCTTTAGCGGTTTGAAAATTTATGTTCTCTGAGTGAAACAGAACGACATTCTACAGCACTTTTCCTGATATGGAGTGAGATTTCAGTACATTGTTGGCCTCTGGTTCCCAGGTCAGTGTTTTAAAAGGTCCCTGTAGATCCAATGAGAGAT
>NC_036838.1:1024177-1031423 GCF_002910315.2 Salvelinus sp. IW2-2015 | reverse complement strand
CAGGATACGCACTGGTAGCCCTAGTGCGTAGTGTAGACACTGTACGTTACTAGGCTGGGGCGGGGAGGTAGCGCCGGAAAATACCGGACCGTGCAGCGCACGTACTGGCTCTCTCTCTGGCATTGAGCCTGCCCAAACCTTACCTGGTTAGAATGCTCCCCGGTTGCCCGACCAGTGCGGGGAGTGGAATTAACCCGCGCACCGGGCTATGTAGGCGACCGGGGAAACCATGCGTTAAGGGCAGGTGGCCATGTCATCCGGCCCGAGGAGGACGCACTGGGACCAGACCGCGTTGCCGCCTCATGAACACTGGCTCAATACCCAATCTAGCCCTACCAGTGCGGGAGAGGTGGAAAACCCGCACTGGGCTATTGCACTCGTACAGGAGACACGTGCGCTCTACTGGTAAACAGCGCCTGCCCGTAGCTCCCCGCTCTGCCACCGGTAAAAGCCTGGAGAAAGTGGGCGCAGGTCCCTACCTGCCCTTGGCCCACTTACCTCTTAGCCTCCCCCCCCAAGAAATTTTGGTGTTACTCACGGGCTTTTATGGGCTTCCGTGCCAGACGCGTTCCCTCATAACTCCGGTTCCTCTCTCCGGTAGCCTCTCTGTCTCCTCAGTGCCTCCAGCTGGTTCCCATGGGAGGCCGATCTCTACCAGCCAGGATCTCCTTCTCCAATGTGAGACCAACCTTTCCATCCAATAAATCGTTTCCCATGTCCATTTGCTCCTTCTTCTCCTGTCCCTTACCTCCGTTTATTGTTTCCTTGCCGCTTGTCTTTAAGCGAGGTGGGTGATTCTGTAAGGCTGTCGCTTCTCCTCATTCCTCGGACTAGAGAGGAGAGAAGGATCATCAGACCAAATCAGCTTCAGGGAAAAAAAGCCTCCTTATTATTTACACGAACGATGGCAAACGAAACAACAAAACACTTTCAAATTTACAAAACAAGAACAACGACGTTGACGAAACCTGAACATAAACTTACATAAGCTAAACGCTAAACTCACGGACAGGAAACAACGACATTCAAAAATAAACGAACAGCCAAACAGTCCCGTATGGTACATACATTCGACGAACACACGGAGACAATCACCCACAAAACAAACAGTGAGAACTGCCCTATCCATAATATGACTCTTAATTGAGGAAAACGCAAACCACCTGCCTTAATCAAAGCCATACCAGGCAACCACAAACCAACCATAGAAACAGATAACATAGACTGCCCACCCAAAACTAACGCCTCTGAACCAATTAAACAATACAAAAACAACATAAAACTGCGTCAGGACCGTTACAGTTGTAATGCAACAAATAGGAAAAACGTCAAGGGGGTGAATACTTTTCCAAGGCACTGTATGATTAAACTAATATGGCCCTAGGTGTGTGGTATATGACCAATATGACCACGTTTAATGGCTGTTCAAGCACTGACCAACGCAGAGTGACTGACACAGCCCTTGAGTCTTGGATATAAATGGTCATATACCACAAAACCCTGAGGAAGCCTTATTGCTATTTTAAACTGGTTAACAATGTAATTACAATAGTAAAATTACTTTTTCTTGTCATTCCATTGTACACAGTCTGATTAATACCATGCTTTCAAACAATCAGCCTTCAGGCTCAAACCACTCAGTTTTATAATTGTAATTATAAACAGGTGTGGAGCCCTGAATGATGATTTCTGACAGCCATGGTATATCAGATCGTATACCACGAATATGACAAATAATTTATTTTTTCTGCTCTAATTACGTTGTTAACAGTTATAATAGCAATAAGGCACTCAGGGGTTTGTGATATTATGGCCAATATACCATGGCTAAGGGCTGTGTCCAGTCACTCTGCGTTGCGTCGTGCTTTAGAACAGCCCTTTGCGCAGTGGTATATTGGCATATACATAACTCCTCTGGCCTTTTTGCTTAAATAAATGTGCACAACTATAGATAAATCCAACAGGAGATGATTGAGCGATGAAGAGTTGGACAGAGGATCTCAATCTGTCACCGGTCTTCGTAAGCATACTTTGACCAAAGCGCAGCGCGATATGGGTTCCACATGTTTATTCAATGAAACGCAAAAAACAATAAAGAACAAACTAAACGTGAAGCTATGGAGTGGCTCACAGGCAACAACAACATAAACAAGATCCACAAAACACAGTGGGGAAATGGCTGCCTAAATATGATCCCCAATCAGAGACAACGATAAACAGCTGCCTCTGATTGGGAACCATACCATGCCAACATAGAAAATAAACAACCTAGATAGGAACAACCCCCTAGTCACACCCCGACCTAACCAAATAGAGAATAAATAGGCTCTCTATGGTCGGCGTGACACAATCTCTGTGCAAGAACACTCGACGAACTTCAAAAAAATTATGTTAGGTTGTTTTCAGATGCCAGATTTATTAGACTACAAACCGTTATGAATGGCCTGTTTTGCGAGATGACTTATTCAATAGGCATAGGCTAGGCATACTGACTAGGCATACTAGAGCGCCAAAAGTCCTTTTCGAATGCTTTTGTCGCCATTATCAGTTCTACACAGTTAATGTTATACAGAAAATGGTGTCTCCAATATAAATAGCCTAACCTACAAATGGTAAAAGGTTGTCACGATGTGCACGTGTGCTGCTACTACTCCTTGACACAGTGCTGCAGCAGAGGCAGCTCTCTCAACAGTGCTCTCAACGCACACACCCCTCCCCACCCTTAATAATTCACTCTCTCACTCAGTAACAAAAACCTGCTCACTGCCTGATAGTCAACAGCAGCGGGGTATAGTTAAATAAAAAAATAAAACATATTTTTGAAAGAGAAATACCATGGCGGGCGCGCGGCAATTTAGAAGTAGGCAAAACCGGCACCAAACATTTTCACCCACGACATCATTTTCAAACGCCCAATTTTGCAAGAAAACCACAAACATGGTCATGCTGTGGATGTTTGGTCAGGACGTGTCGTTTTAATTTGTTTGTTTTGAGTGACTCATTACTACGCACCTCCCCACACAAAACACATTGTGGGCACTCGCCGTTATTGCTCAAAAGCTTGCATGAAACGAAGAGAGAAACTCATACTGTATTTGCGATTGAGCTCAGTCATAATTTAGACAGCACTGCATGTTTGGGTCACGGAGTCATCTTCAAGAAAAACTGCAGAAAAAGATCTGTAAACGCGAAGCACACGGCATCTCCCTAACACTCGCGCAGCTGAAAACTGACACTGCTACTAACAGAGAGCGCACTGAACAGAGAGCGCTGTTGCACTTGGCCAAACCAAAATTCCAGTAATTCATGAAATAATTATAGTCTGACACGTCACGACCCACCATTAACAGGTCAGCGAACCACTTTGGAGCCTAACTTTAGAAAGGCTGTTCTACTGGAGAAACAATGGTCTATGTGAAAATTATTACAACTCATGAGAGATTTGATGAAGCCAAACAATTAATATCTATGTGTAGAGATCTTTGTCTTCAAAATTCTCAACTAAAGAACTTATGTTAATATGCTCAATATGTGAGTAAAGAGCATTACATTAGCTTGCGCTTGAAGACCTCTTTACTTTAAGAAACTCTGATTATGCAAAATGATCACAACCCTCAACTTATGAAAGATTGAGAATGACACGCAAAGGTGTGCGTCTGTGTACCGAGAGTTCATTATGTCTCTGACGATTCCACTTTTTCCGACATGACAGGGAAAGCAGAATGCATTGATCTTCTCGTTCCAACCCTTGGTAAACGGCTCACCCATCTTGTTCCCAATCCATGAATTAACTTTCAGGGAATGCGTGTTGAAATGCCATGGCTCCATTTGCCAGTGGCATGGAGCAACCAAAGCCTTCTCCCCATGTTCCGGCATGGTTTTGCGGATGGTCAGGACGTCAGCAGTTGGTGTATGGAAGTGGCTTGGTTTCAATCTCTCTCTGAGAGAATTACTTACAGACTATCCGATTGATTATAGAATTTACTTGGAGTGTTAAAGACCATAGACATACTAGCTAACCCCGCCTTGTTGTTGTCTCAATGTTGTCTCCAAAGTGAAAATGTAATGAATTAAGTTTATCCTTCTCTGAAGCTTCTGATCATTAAAAAAACATATATTGTGTGTTGTCAAGATGCGTCTCAAGACATCAAATGTGCCCGAGCTTGTAAAGGAACTTCTAGAATGTGCATTGATGTGTGTAGCACTGGAGAAATATAGAGTGGGGTTTAAGTCATTTTCAACTCTGGATGGAGATATTATTTGTGATATTTAATGCGATTAACACATATTCACTCTTTGAAATTGTCAAGGAAATAAAGGGGAAGGGATTAACTACTCAGAGAGGATGTAAATGTGGTTTAATGTGAGAGAGGACAGCAAGGAGGTGGAGGCACCCTCAGGTGGTTGGCAGAGATGAACAGGAGGAGAGGAGTCTGTGACCAGCATGATAGAAGGACAGACGTAAAAAACAAAGATCGGAAAAATGAAAAACAATTGTTAACTTTCTCAGGTAGGGGCAGCATTCGGAATTTTGGATGAAAAGCATGCCCAAATTAACTGCCTGCTTTTCGGCCCAGAAGATAAGATATGCATATAACTGGTAGTTTGGATAGAAAAACCTCTGAAGTTTCCAAAACTGTTAAAATAGTGTCTGTGAGTATAACAGAACTGATTGGCAGGAGAAAACCTGAGAAAAATCCATTTGAAGTAGTTTCTTTTTGTTTTGTGTTTTCTATTCAATACAATTACATATCCATTGACTTAGGACTAAAATTGCAGTTCCATGCCTTCCACTAGATGTCACAGTCTGTAGAAATTCTTCAGGCTTGTATTCTGAAAATTGAGAAGTAAGAGCAGTCTGAATGAGTGGACCCTAAAGTTGCACAGAGCTTTTTCATGCGCGGTGACCGAGCAGAGTGCGTTTCTTGTTTACCTTTATTATTGACGACGTATTGTCCGGTTGAAATATTATCGATTATTTAGGCTAAAACAACCTGAGGATTGAATATAACATCGTTTGACATGTTTCTATGAACTTTACGGATACAATTTGGATTTTTTTGTCTGCCTGTTCTGACTGCGTTTGAGCCTGTGGTTACTGAAAAAACGTGCGAACAAAATGGAGGATTTTGGATATAAAGAGACTTTATCGAACAAATGAAACATTTATTGAGTAAATGAAGGTCTGCTGAGAGCACCATATGAAGATCATCAAAGGTAAGGGATTCTTTTTATCTCTATTTCTGACTTGTGTAACTCTTCTAACTTGGCTGTTACTGTTTGTAATGATTTGTCTGCTGGGCTGTTCTCACAATAATCGTAAGGTATGCTTTCGCCGTAAAGCATTTTTTAAATTTGACACCGTGGTTGATTCACAGAGAGTTAATCTTTAAACCTATGTAAAATATGTTTTGTTTTCTGAATTTTTATAATGAGTATTTCTGTATTTGAATTTGGGCCAAGCAGTTTCACTGGCTGTTGAAGAGGTGGGCGCTAACATCTCACGTACCAAGAGAATTAAACTGCTCAGATATCATCTGCATGGAGTGATAGGAGGCAACTGGGAAAGGCAGCGAGATGGCCAGTGAGAGCATAATATGCATATTGTACGAGCAAGAATTGAGTATGAGGCAGTTTAATTTGGAGACGATAAATGCTAATGTTGAAACAGCACCCCCTATATTGAGAAAAGGTTAACTTCTTGTGAATCCAACCACGGTGTCGGATTTAAAAAAATGCTTTACGGCGAAAGCATACCTTACGATTATTTGAGAACATAGCCCAGCAGACAAATCATTACAAACAGTAACCAGCCAAGTAGAAGAGTTACACAAGTCAGAAATAGAGATAAAATGAATCCCCTACCTTTGATGATATTCATATGGTTGCACTCAGCAGACATTAATTTACTCAATAAATGTTCCATTTGTTCGATAAAGTCTCTTTATATCCAAAATCCTCCGTTTTGTTCGCACGTTTTCTTCAGTAATCCACAGGCTCAAACACAGTCAAAACAGGCAGACAAAAAATCCAAATTGTAGCCGTAAAGTTCGTAGAAACATGTCAAACGATGTTTATATTCAATCATCAGGTTGTTTTTAGCCTAAATAATCGATAATATTTCAACCTGACAATAACGTCGTCAATGTAAAAGGTAAACAAGAAACGCGCATGAAAAAGCTCTGTGACACTTTAGGGTCCACTCATTCAGACTGCTCTTACTTCCTCATTTTCCAGAATAAAAGCCTGAAACAATTTCTAAAGACTGTTAACATCTAGTGGAAGGCATAGGAACTGCAATTGGAGTCCTAAGTCAATGGATACTGTAATGGCATTGAATAGAAAAATAAATAAATAAATAATAATACTTCCCGAATTGATTTTTCTCAGGTTTTCGCCTGCCAAATCAGTTCTGTTATACTCACAGACACTATTTTAACAGTTTTGGAAACTTTTGAGTATTTTCTATCCAAATCTACCAGTTATATGCATATCATATCTTCTGGGCCCGAGAAGCAGGCAGTTTAATTTGGGCATGCTTTTCATCCAGAATTCCGAATGCTGCCCCCTACCCTAGAGAAGTTAACAAGTTTTTTCATTTTTCCGCTCTTTGTTTTTTACGTCTGTCCTTCTATCATGCTGGTCACAGACTCCTCTCCTCCTGTTCATCTCTGCTAACCACCTGAGGGTGTCCTACACCTCCTTGCTGTCCTCTCTCACATTAAACCACATTTACATCCTCTCTGAGTAGTTAATCCCTTCCCCTTTATTCCTTTGACAATTTCAAAGAGTGAATATTGTGTGAATGCATTAAATATCACAAAATAATATCTCCATCCAGAGTTGAAAATGACCTTAACTTCTCTGGGGCAGGTGGGACGCAAACGTCCCACCGGCCAATAGCCAGGGAAAATACAGCGAGCCAAATTCAAATAACATGATATAAAAATCTAACTTTCATTAAATCACACATGTAAGATACCAAATTAAAGCTACACTCGTTATGAATCCAGCCAACGTGTCAGATTTCAAAAACGCTTTTCGGCGAAAGCATAGGATGCTATTATCTGATGATAGCACATCAGTAAACAAACAGAGTAGCATATTTCAACACTGCAAGCACGACACAAAACGCAGAAATAAAATATAAATCATGCCTTACCATTGACGAAAATCTTTTGTTGGCACTCCAATATGTCCCATAAACATCACAAATGGTCCTTTTGTTCGATTAATTCTGTCGATA
>NC_036838.1:1012320-1019042 GCF_002910315.2 Salvelinus sp. IW2-2015 | reverse complement strand
AACTTTCGCCAAGTCACTACAAAATATATCAAAAGTTACATGTAAATTTACCAAAACATTTCAAACTACTTTTGTCATACAACATTAGGTATTTTTAAACGTTAATAATCGATCAATTTGAAGACGGGATGATCTGTGTTCAATACAAAAAGAAACCAAACTGACGCAACTTTTTTCATAACGTGACTCTCTCCAAAAATGTACTTCATGTGACCCTCATTTACGATAGCCCTACTTCTTCAGTACACAAAGGAATAACCTCAACCGATTTCCAAGGACTGGTGACATCCAGTGGAAGCGGTAGAAACTGCAAGCAAGTCCATTAGCAATCTGGTGTCTCTAAGAAATCTCATTGACATCAAAAAAATACAAATTCTGAATGGTTTGTCCTCAGGGTTTTGCCTGCTACATAAGTTCTGTTATTCTCACAGACATGATTCAGAGTGTTTTCTATCCAAATTTACTAATAATATGCATATCTTATATTCTGGGGATGAGTAGCAAGCAGTTGAATTTTGGCATGCTATTTTTCCCGATAGTGAAAAAGCTGCCCCCTGCCCTCAAGAAGTTTTAAGCCCACTCTATATTTCTCCAGTGCTACACACATCAATGCACATTCTTAGATGTCCCTTTACAAGCTCAGACACATTTGATGTTCTTGAGACGCATCTTGACAACACACAATATATGTTTGTTTTAATGATCAGAAGCTTCAAAGAAGGATAAACTTAATTCATTACATTTTCACTTTGGAGACAACATTGAGACAACATCAAGGGCGGGGTTAGCTAGCATGTCTATGGTCTTACACTCCCAAGTAAATTCTATAATCCAATCGGATAGTCTGTAAGTAATTCTCTCAGAGAGATATGAAACCAAGCCACTTCCATACACCAACTGCCGACGTCCTGACCATCCACAAACCATGCCAGGAACATGGGGAGAAAGGCTTTGGTTGCTCCATGCCWCTGGCAAACTGGGAGCCATGGCATTTCAACACGCATTCCCCTGAAAGTGAATTCATTGGATTTGGGAACAAGATGGTGTGAGCCGTTTACCAAGGGGTTGGAAAYGAGAAGATCAATGCATTCTGCTTTCCCTGTCATGTCGGAAAAAGTGGAATCGTCAGAGACATAATGAACTCTCGGTACACAGACGCACACCTTTGCGTGTCATTCTCAATCTTTCATAAGTTGAGGGTTGTGATCATTTTGCATAATCAGAGTTCTTAAGTAAAGAGTCTTCAAGCAAGCCAATGTAATGCTCTTTACTCACATATTGAGCATATTAACATAGTTCTTTAGTTTGAGAATCTCTACACATAGATATTAATTGTTTGGCTTCATCAAATCTCTCATGAGTTGTAATAATTTCACATRACCATTGTTCTCCAGTAGAACAGCCTTTCTTAAAGTATGGCTCCAAAGTGGTTCGCTGACCTGTTAATGGTGGGTCGTGACGTGTCAGACTATAATTATTTCATGAATTACTGGAATTGGTTTGGCCAAGTTGCAACAGCGCTCTCTGTTCAGTGCGCTCTCTGCTTAGTAGCAGTGTCAGTTTTTCAGCCTGCGGCAGTGTTAGGGAGATGCCCGTGTGCTTCGCTGTTTACCAGATCTTTTTATGCAGTTTTTCTTGAAGATCACTCCGTGACCCAAACAATGCAGTGCTGTCTAAATTATGACTGAGCTCAATCGCAAATACAGTGATGAGTTTCTCTCTTTCGTTTCATGCAAGCTTTGAGCAATAACGGCGAGTGCCCACAATGTGTTTTGTGTGGGGAGGTGCTTAGTAATGAGTCACTCAAAACAAACAAATTAAATCGACACGTCCTGACCAAACATCCACAGCATGACCATGTTTGTGTTTTTCTCGCAAAATTGGGCAGTTTGAAAATGATGTCGTGGGTGAAAATGTATTGGTGCCGGGTTTTGTGGCCTACTTCTAAATTGCAGCGCGCCGCCATGGTATTTCTCTTTCAAAAATATGTTTTATTTTTTATTTAACTATATCCCGCGTGCTGTTGACTATCAGGCAGTGAGCAGGTTGTTACTGAGTGAGTGAGTGAATTAATTAAGGGTGGGGAGGGGGGTGTGTGCGTTGAGAGCACTGGTTGAGAGAGTGCTGCAGCAGAGGCAGCTGTGTCAAGGAGTAGTAGCAGCACACGTGCACATCCTGACAACCTTTTACCATTTGTAGGTAGGCTATTTATATTGGAGACACCCTTTTCTGTATAACATTAACGTGCTAGAACTGATAATGGCGACAAAGCATTCGAAAAGGACTTTTGGCGCTCTAGTATTTCTAGTCAGTATGCCTAGCCTATGCCTATTGAAATCTCGCAAACAGGCCATTCATAACGGTTTGTAGTCTTAATAACATCTGAAAACAACCTAACATTCATTTTTGAAGTTCGTCCACGTGTTTCTTGCACAGAGATTGTGTCACGTCCTGACCATAGAGAGCCTATTTATTCTCTATTTTGGTTAGGTCGGGGTGTGACTAGGGGGGTTGTTCCTATCTAGGTTGTTTATTTCTATGTTGGCATGGTATGGTTCCAATCAGAGGCAGCTGTTTATCGTTGTCTCTGATTGGGATCATATTTAGGCAGCCATTTCCCACTTGTGTTTTGTGGGATTTGTTTATGTGTTGTTGCCTGTGAGCACTCTCCATAGCTTCACGTTTAGTTTGTTCTTTATTGTTTTTGTGCGTTTCATTGAATATAACTGTGGAACCCATACTCAGCTCATCTTTTCTTTGGTCTAAAGCGTAGCTTACGACGACCGTGCAGATGAGATCCTCTGTCCAACTTTCATCGCTCAATCTCTCCTGTTGGTTTATCTATAGTTGTGCACATTTATTTAAGCAAAAAGGCCAGAGGAGTGTTGGTATATGGCCAATATACCACTGCAAAGTGCTGTTCTAAAGCACGACACAACACAGAGTGACTGGACACAGCCCTTAGCCATGGTATATTGGCCATATATCACAAACCTGAGGTGCCTTATTGCTATTATAAACTGGTTAACAACGTAATTAGAGCAGTAAAAATAAATTATTTGTCATATTCGTGGTATACGATCTGATATACCATGGCTGTCAGAAAATCATCTTTCAGGGCTCCACCACCCTGTTTATAATTACAATTATAAACTGAGTGGTTTGAGCCCTGAAGGCTGATTGTTTGAAAGCCATGGTATATCAGACTGTGTACAATGGGAATGACAAGAAAATGTAATTTTACTATTCTAATTACATTGTTAACCAGTTTAAATAGCAATAAGGCTCCTCAGGGTTTTGTGGTATAATGGTCATATACCACAAAACCCTGAGGAGCCTTATTGCTATTTTAACTGGTTAACAATGTAATTAGAATAGTAAAATTACATTTTCATGTCCAAAGACAGCCATTAAACGTGGTATATTGGTCATATACCACACCACCTAGGGCCATATTGTTTAATCATACAGTGCCTTGGAAAAGTATTCACCCCCTTGACGTTTTTCCTATTTTGTTGCATTACAACTGTAATTTAAATAGATTTTTGTTGGATTTCATGTAATGGACATACACAAAATAGTCCAATTTGGTGAAAGGAAATATAAAATAACTTGATAAAAAAAAAAAGTGGTGTGTGCATATGTATTCACCCCTTTGCTACGAAGCTCCAAAATAAGATCTGGTGCAACCAATTACCTTCAGAAGTCACATAATTAATTAAACAAAGTGTGCAATCTAAGTGTAAACATGATCTGTCACATGATCTCAGTATATATACACTCTGTTATGAAAGGCCCCAGAGTCTGCAACACACTAAGCAAGGGCACCACCAAGTAAGCGGCACCATGAAGACCAAGGATCTCTCCAAACAGGTCAGAAACTTTGAACATCCCATGGAGCACCATTAAATCCATTATTAAACATGGAAAGTGCCAATGGAAAAGTGCCAACAACAAACCTGCCAAAAGAGTGCCGCGCACCAACAGGCAGGGATGGCACTAATCATGGAGACAACAAAGAGACCAAAGATAACCCTGAAGGAGCAGCAAAGCTCCACAGTGGAGATTGGAGTATCTGTTCATAGGACCACTTTAAGCCGTACACTCCCAAAGCTGGGCTTTACGGAAGAGTGGCCAGAAAAAAAGCCATTGCTTAAAGAAAAAAATAAAAGGCATGATGGCCAAAAGGCATGTGGGAGACTCCCCAAACATATGGAAGAAGGTACTCTGGTCGGATGAGACTAAAATTGAGCTTTTTGGCCATCATGGAAAGTTTTATGTCTGGCACAAACCCAACACCTCTCATCACCCTGAGAACACCATCCTCACAGTGAAGCATGTTGGTGGCATATCATGCTGTGGGGATGTTTTTCATCGGCAGGGACTGGAAAACTGGTCAGAATTTAAGGAATGATGGATGGCACTGAATACAGGGAAATTATTGAGGGAAACCTGTTTCAGTCTTCCAGAGATTTGAGACTGGGACGGGGTTCACCTTCCAGCAGGAAATGACCCTAAGCATACTGATAAAGCAACACTCGAGTGGTTTAAGGGGAACATTTAAATGTCTTGGAATAGCCTAGTCAATGCCCAGACCTCAATCCAATTCAGAATCTGTGGTATGACTTAAAGATTGTTGTACACCAGCAGGAACCCATCCAACTTGAAGGAGCTGGAGCAGTTTTGCTTTGAAGAATGGGCAAAAAATCCCAGTGGCTAAATGTGCCAAGCTTATGGACACATATCCCAAGAGACTAGAGACTTGTAGCCTTAAATGCGAAAAGGTGGCTTGCAAAGTATTGACTTCGGGGGGGGGGGGGGGGTATAATTAAGCACGCTCAAGGTTTCAGTTTTTTGTCTTATTTTTGTTTGTTTCACAATAAAATATTTTGCATCTTCAAGTGGTAGAAATGATACAAACACCCCAATAATATGTTTTAATTCCAGTTTGTAAGGCAACAAAATAGGAAAAATGCCAAAGAGGGTGAATACCGTCGCAAGGCACTGTCAAAAGTCAAAACAAGTTAAATCGACATTCTTTGATAGAAAATGATYTGGAGAGTTTAAGGGCAAWTTATTTTGTGTCTTGTGACACATTATTGAACTTGAAAGAATTATTACTCTGATGGAAAAACTGATTTTGCTTCTTAGCCTGCGTTGTTAAAAATTACGTAGATAGTTCATAATTCCCTTGATAATGTTATGGAAAAAGGGTTTCATAGATAAATGAGGCAACTCCTCTCTTGCTGCAAACATTTTTGGGGGGCTAGTTTTCAGGCCTTGTGTGCAGGTTTTCAGAGGTCATTGGGCTAGAAATTTTAGCTGGGCCTGGCAACACTGAGCATGACAGTAAACCCAGGGTGTTCTTTCAGAACAGGGCAGAATGCTTCAGGAACAGTACTTTGACAGTGGAAAAGTTAGTCAGCTAGCAAGGCATTTTTGTCATTTTATAATAGGTGATGATCAGCAGAAATAAGGGAGTACTATCTCTCATAGTAGTAGATGTGTTTCTCTTTCAAACAATCCCCTTGTACACAGCTAGCTAACTGCTGATAGTGCAACCCTAAGTAGCAGTACATAAACTCAGCAAAAAAAGAAACGTCTCTTTTTCAGGACCCTGTCTTTCAAAGATAATTCGTAAAAATCCAAACAACTTCACATATCTTCATTGTAAAGGGGTTAAACACTGTTTCCCATGCTTGTTCAATGAACCATAATTCCGCGCTTTTTGATCTTGGACCTACGTGCTTCGATGAAAGATACGGAATTAATGGGCTGTAACATGCTAACAACTAGTGGTTATTTGGACATAAATGATGACTTTATGGAACTTTATGGAACAAATCAGTCTTTTATTGTCAAACTGGAATTCCTGGGAGTGCTTCTTTAGTAGAGTCATCAAGCAAAGTAGGTGATACATTTATTAAATGCTATTTCTGACTTCTGTTGAACTCCACAACAATTCCTGTCCTTGCAGGAAACCACGCACAGAACAAGCAGTATGGCTGGTGGTATTGTCATGCAGGAAGGGTACCACCATGAGGGAGGATGAGTGTCTTTCTGTAACGCACAGCGTTAGAGATGTGCCTGCAATGAGCAACAAGCTCATTCCGATGATGCTGTGACACATCATCCGCCTCCAAGACCATGACGGACCCCCAACTCCAAATCGATCCCGCTCCAGTAGTACAGCCGCCTGTTAACGCTGATTCCTTCGACGATAAACGCAAATCCAAATCTCTGGTGAGACAAAACCGCGACTCGTCACTGAAGAGCAGTTTTTGCCAGTCCTGTCTGGTCCAGCGAGGTGGGTTTGCGCCATTGTTGCCGGTGATATCTGTTGAGGACCTGCCATACAAGACCTACAAGCCCTCAGTCCAGCCTCTCTCAGCCTATTGCGGACAGTCTGAGTACTGATGGAGGATTGTGGCTTCCTGATGTAACTCAGGCAGTTGTTGTTGCCATCCTGTACTGTCCCGCAGGTGTGATTTTTCGGATGTACCAATCCTGTGCAGGTGTTGTTACACGTGGTTCTGCCACAGCGAGGACGATCAGCTGTCCGTCCTGTCTCCCTGTAGCGCTGTCTAAGGCATCTCACAGTCCGGACATTGCAATTTATTGCCCTGACAACATCTGCAGTCCTCATCCCTCCTTGCAGCCATTAAGGCGAATATGCATCTTTCTTTTTTGTTTTTTTTCAGTAGTTAAGTTAGAACCAGGGG
>NC_036838.1:996501-1008818 GCF_002910315.2 Salvelinus sp. IW2-2015 | reverse complement strand
TGTTCCAGGCAAAAACAGCGTTCAATTTGCGCAAAATCACGACAAAATATCTAAAAAATTACCTCTAAACTTTGCCAAAACATTTCAAAGTACTTTTGTAATACAACTTAAGGTATTTGTAAACGTTAATAATCGATCAAATTGAAGACGGGTCAATCTGTTTTCAATACAGGATATCAACAAACTCACGGTACTTTTCAAGTCTTGCTCAACTCTCAAACATAAACACACGACGTCACTCCACTTCCGGGTCAATATCTTTTTCATTTTACTAATGAAAAACCTTAACCTTTTTCCATACAATGGCGACATCCAGTGGAAGCAGTAGAAACTGCGTGGAGAGTGATTAGAATTCTGGTTTGCCCATGAATACCCATTGAACATACAGGAACTTAACAATAAAAAAGTTAGTCCTCAGGGTTTTGACTGCTATATAAGTTCTGTTATACTTACAGATATGATTCAAACAGTTTTAGAAACTTCAGAGTGTTTTCTATCCAAATCTACTAATAATATGCATATCTTATATTCTGGGATGAGTAGCACGAAGTTGAAATTGCGCACGCTATTTTTCCCTAAGTGAAAACTCTGCACCCTATCCTCAAGAAAGTTTTAAGCTGTTAGTGTCTTAACGACCGTTCCACAGGTGCAAGTTCTTTAAATCGAAAGGTTCCGTTACAGGTCGTAGAAACATATCAAACGATGTATGGAATCAATTTTTAGGATGTTTTTAACATAAATCATCAATAATGTTCCAGCCGGAGAATTTCATCGTCTGTAGCAAAGCACTGGAACGAAAGCGCACGTCATGAGCCTGAGACACTCTGCCAGACCACTGACTCATTCTGCTCCCATTCCCCCCTCCTTTATAGCAGAAGCCTGAAACAAGTTTCTAAAGACGGTTGACATCTAGTGGAAGCCTTAGGAAGTGCAACTTAACCCCATAGACACTGTGTATTCGGTAGGCCAAGCTTTGAAAAACTACAAACCTCAGATTTCCCACTTCCTGGTTGGATTTTTCTCAGGTTTTCGCCTGCCATATGAGTTCTGTTATAGTCAGAGACATTGTTTTTTATCCAATACTACTAATAATATGCATATATTAGCATCTGGGACAGAGTGGCACGCATTTCATGCAAAAGTGAAAATACTGCCCCCTATCCCAAACAGGTTTWAATACCCATCGGAGGTGCAATCCAACTTGTTCTCTTCTTTCTCATCTCTCCAACCGTCTCCTCCCTCCYCCGTTGCCTCCATCCCCTCCATCCCACCACCTCCTCCACTTCCGTCTCTCTTCTCTCCACTTGTTTTTTACTTTCTGATGATGATTCCTCGTCATATTTCACCGCAGCAATGACTATTATTCACAATCTTTGGCTCCAGATAATGATTCCTTCCTGCACCTTTCCTGCACCACTTTCAGCCATTTTTCAACTGACTCTTGACCCCCAGCACTCTTGGAGGCCGGGCGCAGCTTTTTCACTTTCCGGGAAAAATAGCATGCCAAAATTCAACTGCTTGCTACTCATCTCCAGAATATAAGATATGCAATTTATTAGTAACTTTGGATAGAAAACACTCTAAAAAACTGTTTGAATCAATGTCTGTGAGAATAAAAGAACTTAGTAGCAGGCAAAACCCTGAGGACAAACATTCAGAATTTGTATTTTTTGATGTCACTGTATCTTTTCAATTAGGTTTTTTAGAGACACCAGATTTTCTAATGGACTTGCTTGGAGTCCTCCGCTTCCACTGGTATGTCACCAGTCCTTGATAAATCGTTGAAGGGTTATCTTCTTTGTCGTTAAGTAGAAGATAGTAAGGGCTATATCA
The DNA here is from genome assembly GCF_002910315.2 of Salvelinus sp. IW2-2015. Taxonomy (NCBI): domain Eukaryota; kingdom Metazoa; phylum Chordata; class Actinopteri; order Salmoniformes; family Salmonidae; genus Salvelinus; species Salvelinus sp. IW2-2015. The sequence goes on along the minus strand of NC_036838.1, from coordinate 1,006,985 downwards.
GGTAAATAAATGGAGTGTTTTCACATGAAGTACATTGTTTGTTGGAAGAGACGTCACGTTAATGAAAACCAGTTGCGTCACGGTGTTGGTGTTGTTTTTGTAGTTGAGAGGATCAGATCAACCCCCGTCTCAATAAATGGATCGATGATTAACGTGTTAAATAGAATATCCAGTAACGTGTATGCACATAAGAGGTCAGTTTTGAAATGCATGTTTTTGAGTGAAGATGTTGTACATGTAACTTTTTGATATTATTGTGTAGTGACTTTGGCGAAAGTTGAGCTGTGTTTTCTGGGGAGTGAAACGGTCCAATCAATGTGAAAGTTTTGGATATATATCGACGGAATTTGAAATCCGAACAGAAGGAACCATTTGATTAGATGTTTATGGGACATATTGGAGTGCCAACAAAAGATTTTCGTCAATGGTAAGGCATGATTTATATTTTATTTCTGTGTTTTGTGTCGTGCTTGCAGTGTTGAAATATGCTACTCTGTTTGTTTACTGATGTGCTATCATCAGATAATAGCATCCTATGCTTTCGCCGAAAAGCTTTTTTGAAATCTGACATGTTGGCTGGATTCACAACGAGTGTAGCTTTAATTTGGTATCTTACATGTGTGATTTAATGAAAGTTAGATTTTTATATCATGTTATTTGAATATGGCGCGCTGTATTTTCCCTGGCTATTGGCCGGTGGGACGTTTGCGTCACACCTGCCCCAGAGAAGTTAACCTTGGTTATACGCGGTCGTTTCAGCATTTATTGTTCCCCCATTTTTCACCACTCATAGTTGGTGTTGTTGGTATTGTGAATTGAAATTCTGACTAGGAAAAAGAAACTGCTTATTCAGGTTTCCATATTTTTTATAAATATGTTTTTGCATTACGAATAAAGGCAGTAGGTTCTCCTCTGAGCTTGTACCACCTTGTGACTTCTCAAAAATAAAATAATCGAAACTACGTTTTGCCTCCATTATTCTGTTTATTACCTACGATATGAGGCTATTGGATACATTTATCCAAATTGCAACGATTGCAAACAAATACATCTATAGCTGATCTAGACCGTGTGGGAAGCAGTTGGTGTAGACCAAAGGCTGGCAGATGGGGATATATGTTGATGGTTTCATTTTACAAACGACTCAATATCKCCATCTGCCGGCCTTTGGGCCCCAGTTTGTGAGAAATGCTTATAAAAAACAATTATACTYCGAAGCCTTGTCTCATATTATGTTTATAAAGACATGTTATGTTTATAAATATACTTTTTTGTTAATTTCAGTAGCCTATGTGGATGTCAGCATGTGGGATTATGTACAAATGGCCTATCTTCGATAATCACTCAAACCCTGACTCGTGCCCAGAAGAGAGCCTGCAGAATAATTTGGGACAGGTTGTACACCAGCTACCGGGGAAGCCCTCGGAATCATATCCTTGGAGAGCAAACGGGAGCAGATCTGCCTGACATTTGCTAAATCTCTGCAGAACTCTCAGTTTGCAGACTGGCTCCCCCCAACTAGACAGTAGACAACTGGACAGGCAACCGGCAACAGCCACACATGGAACACTCACATGACACGCACAGGCTGCTTATTTACGGAACTCTCTCATTCCATACTTCACTAAACTGATCAATGCACACACCATATAGCCCAGGGGCCTTTTTTTCATCTAAAGGTGGATCAGCTTTAATATTGAGGAAAGATTGTTGCTTCCATCAATGCAATTGTCTGCATCATTTCCAATCCCCCCTATATTTTGGGGGTAAATATATATATATTCACATACATACTTACACACACATACATACCCATATATACAGTGGGGAGAACAAGTATTTGATACACTGCTGATTTGGCAGGTTTTCCTACTTACAAAGCATGTAGAGGTCTGTAATTTGTATCATATGTACACTTCAACTGTGAGAGACGGAATCTAAAACAAAAATCCAGAAAATCACATTGTATTTTTAAGTAATTAATTTGCATTTTATTGCATGACATAAGTATTTGATACATCAGAACAAGCCAGACTTAATATTTGGTACGAAAACCTTTGTTTGCAATACAGAGATCATAACGTTTAGTTCTTGACCAGTGTTTCACACACTTGCAGCAGGGATTTTGGCCCACTCCTCATAACGACCTCTCCACTCACCTAAACATCAATCAGATGTGTGCCTTTCGGTAAAGGCCTTTTGAAATCTACAGTGTGGTGGGATAACAACAAGTTTATCTTTAAAATGGTGTAAAATATTTGTGTTTAGGAATTTTAATTATGAGATTTCTGTTGTTTGAATTTGCACCCTGCACTTTCACTGGCTGTTGTCAAGTCGATCCCGTTAACGCATCTCAGCCATAAGAATATTTAAACCATCTGCCATGGAACGGGTACATCGAAAATCTCTTCCCAACTATTTTGGCTAGTGCTACCATGGTGCAAACACTGTCCATTTTTTGGCCCTTAAATCAAATTGGTATATGTTTTTATTTATCACAATTTTCTCTAACCATTTATGGTCTTTAATGCAGGGCTGACAGACAGTTGCCTTACTTGTTCCCCCTTTTTCTTGCCTCTTCCATTTGTGTGGTAATGCTCATTTAGTGGGTTGTAATTTTGGGTAGAGYAGACATTTCCATATGTCTGTGTTAGCTGCATGTGTGACAACTCCACCAGTCCTATTTATGATATCATTGAAAAGAAATAGTCCTTTTTAAAAAATGTTATCAAAAAATAAGTTATTTTTTATCAATTAGTATATTTGAGTTTAACCACAATATTTGAAGTATTATTTGTTCTGTCTTTTTAGGTGGATTAAACTGAAATTGCAAACAAATTTCTAAGGCTTGTTTAAAAAATAACGATATTGCTGCCATCCGAATTCATATTCGTTATATAAATAGGCTCTTTATATTGTGTCTAGCTTGCCATTCCAAATAAAATTGAATATTTTTTGTTCATATAATTTAGGTAATAGGTAAACTGTGATATGACTAAAGAGTTAATCAGGGTGATTTTTCCACAAATAGACAGGTTTTTTTCCTTTCCATGGTAGCAAGATCTTATCTATTTTTGCTAACTTTGKGGAGTGGGATAATTTCTTTCTTTCGGGATTTGTATATGGAGTATGTCCACATCCCCGTCAGACCATTTTATTGGTAAACTACAAGGTAATGTAAAAGTTTACATATTAACTTAACTGATTCAGGGAAAAATAGATTTGTKMAACAGATTTGAACTAGGTCGGATTTGAAAGTTGTCTAAATTACTTGTTGACAATATTTGTMCTTTAGATCAAGTTTGTCAGGATGACARGATGACATGARAACCCTTACCATGTGWGTACAGGACAAAGCGATGCAGGGAACWTTCTCCCCATGTCTCATTACAGTGCATTGTGGGATTTTATTTCTTCCTGAAGGAAAACAGATGTTATCATTGACACACCCATTAAAGCTCAATTAAAATGTGTTTTTAATTCATTTGCATGGTTGGAAAACATTAGCAGTTAGCATGACATTGCAATGAACACCGCARCATGCCTTGTCCCTCATGACGTACTCTTCTGAGATTCTGCAGTGCATTAACGTGGTGACTATTATTCTAAACTAAATGTTCAGCTCTGAACCTCCCTAATCAAGAGCTGTGCTGTTTTCAGCTGATTCCTTGTTTTGAATTAGCATAACGTGTCGATTTGCACAGAGGGTTGTATTGTAGATGGTGGAGTACATGACAGTAAAATGGTGTAAACTGTCTGAGACCTTACGGTTTCTCRTGCCTTGATCCTCTCTTTGTCACGCATAATGTTTTAKGATGGAATATAATGACTTTGATTCAGAGACCAAGCATTCAAGAGAGAACGCGRTTGCATGGCAAGTGACACCCGGATAAAATGTACAGTTATCCCTTGGTTCTAAAAATATCTTGCAAATKATCTATCACAGTCTAAGAATGGAATCACATGGTATCAGAYGGTATATTCCTTAAACACTTGGCCACTAGACATTTCTGTCACTGCACATTGACACATGGTGACATTATTACTGCTCTGCTTTTTAGGGAGAAGGGGGGGGGGGGTTTGACCAACTGTCAAATGAAATCAACTGGGTACCAACTGGGCTCCAATGCCAAAGGTCCAGCCCTTCATAGCTACTGTCACTTTGGCACAGATTGTCCAGGGAAATATACAGCTACATGAATCCTAAAAAACAGATTAAGTGAGCATACCAACTGATCAGGTTTCTGAACATTGGTCATTATTTACACGGTAATAACGTATTAATTTGTGACAGAAGTACTTAGCTACATGAAATGACTTCTAAGATGATTCAGCACAAACACTAACATTTGAGGAAATGCACCAGAGACAAACTATATCTCTCCTCAGAACCCCGCAGTACAGTAAGACGTTTCTTATAAAGGAAGGGAGGGGTGGGGTGGAGCAAGGATAGAGGTCTCTCTACAGTCTACACTAAGCATTTCGCTACTCCGACTAACATCTGCTAAATATGTGCATGTGACCAATAACATTTGATTTGATTTAAGAATCGTTAGACTTCCTAAGATGACCCAAAACTGCTTCAATAAACAAGACCTCAAAAAAGAGATTCTGATAAATTATTGGTATCACTTCATTGTACGGTACTATTTCAGTGGTATTTACCTAGTATTTACTAGGAAACTAGTGGTAACATGGGTACTTTAGGTACTTAAAAATGTAAAAACAATTGTTATGATGTCCAGTGTGCTTCTGACCAACATAATCACTATACGTGTTTTACACATGTGATACTGTACATCAGCATTGAGTCTGGTGTAATTGGTATATTTCTAAAGGTTAAACTCCATCATAACCTGCAGACCTGGAGACGGAGCAGAGAGCCGGTACATCCAGCCATCAATACACTGCAGGTATTTAAGGCATCCTCAGACCTCTGTGCTTCTCTAGGGAGGCACGGTTCAATATCCACCGCATCAAATTTTATTAAGCCCGGCACAAAACCCGAAAACATTTAAATCTGCTTGATTAAATAATATTTACATTTACATAATAACTTCCACAAGAAGGGACCTGCCAGGCATGGGCGACCACTGACATGTACCATATTTTACGCAATGCTAAAAATACACAATGGTTGAACTGAAGGACTGAATTGCAAACCCCACAGCAATGGTAGTCTATACGGCTACTTGGCTAGCTTCAAATTACTGTAGTTCAGAAAGACGTGTGAAGAAATGTAAACATCCGAGCAAGCAGACAGTCAGACAGTGCAGTTTTGCCTTGTCTTTATAGTATGTTGCTGGCAAGCTGTAACATATTTGATATGATTCGTAGCAGAATGCCAAATGTAATCTTTCCCATGCCGATTATGGGGTTTAAGGCGAGCCATCAGAGAGAAGGTGGTGTCCGTGAGATAAAAACAGGAGGCCGGACTCTGAGATTCTGTCGATCCTCTCATCCCCTAAAAGCTCTTTAATCTGACACTACAGGGGTGCTGTTTCAACTTGGACATTTATGGTTGCCTCGTACTCAATTCTTGCTCGTACAATATGCATATTATTATTACTATTGGATAGAAAACAATCTCTAGTTTCTAAAACCGTTTGAATTATGTCTGTGGGTGAACCAGAACTCTTTCTGCAGCGAAATTCATGACAGGAACTGCGAAGGTCTGAAAACGAGGCTCTGTTCTCAGATCAGTTTAAAGCTCTGTATGTATCCTATGGGTCGACATGAACTGCACCCGCGTTCCCTGGATGTCAGTACCAATGAGAAGTGGAATGGAGTGTCTACGTAGTTCTCAGAGCTTATAAAAGGCAGGACCGAAGGGAGTCTTCTTTTCGACTGTTCGTCATTGCGCAAGCAAGACCTCAGGATGGCATTTTGAAACGCTCAGTTATCGCCTTAGCTATATCTGTCTGTATTTAATTCGATATAGGTGTTAGAAACATATAACGAAGTTATTTTAACCGAGTTATATCAGTTTTATGCGAGTATATTGCTATTTTCGGAATTTCCTTAGTATTGCGCTTTGAACATTTGGGCATGTTGTGGCACATAGCTAATGTTATTCCGTATTTATGTGGAAAAATGTAAACGCATTTGTCCGCCATTATTGCGCGCACTAGTCTGGCTGTAAGCACACTGTATGTCTAGTAACGTTATTTTAAAATCTAACTCAGCGGTTGCATTAATAACTAATGCATCTTTCATTTGTTGTCCAACCTGTATTTTTTAGTCAAGTTTACGATTATTTATTGATTAGATTGGTGCCTTTCCAAGATGGCGCCGGCCAGAATGCATGACCTGTTGCTACTGATCACATTGTATAACCACGATTTGTGCTGCTAAATATGCACATTTCGAACAAAACCTATATGCATTGTGTAATATGATGTTCCAGGACTGTCATCTGACGAAGTATATCAAGGTTAGTCAAAAATTATATATCTTTTGCTGTATTGTTACGATCGCTAACCTGTGCTGCTGGTAAATTGCTTGTGTTTCTGGCTATTTGGCTAAGCTAATATAATGCTATATTGTGTTTTCGCTGTAAACACTTAAAGATCTGACATATTGGCTGGATCACAAGATTTGGGCTTTCATTTGCTGTACGCTTGTGTATTTTCAGAATGTTTTAAGATGAGTAATTAGTTTTTGACGTTGGTCTCTGTAATTATTCTGGCAGTTCGGCACTATTTCAGATTGCAGCTGCAATGTAGAACTTGTGATTTATACCTGAAATATGCAAATTTTTCTAAAAAAACATATGCTATACAATAATATGTTATCAGACTGTCATCTTATGAAGTTGTTTCTTGGTTAGTGGCTATTTATATTTATTTGGTCGAATTAGTGATGGCTACTGATGGAGTAAAAAACTGGTGGAGTAAAAAAGTGGTGTCTTTTGCTAACGTGGTTAGCTAATAGATTACATATTGTGTCTTCCCTGTAAAACATTTAAAAAATCAGAAATGATGGCTGGATTCACAAGATGTGTATCTTTCATCTGTGTCTTGGACTTGTGATTTAATGATATTTAGATGCTAGTATTTACTTGTGACGCTATGCTAGGCTATGCTAGTCAGCTTTTTTACTGTTGGGGGCTGCTCGGATCCGGGTTTGGGAGGAATTAGAGGCTAACAAGATGAGGGATTGAGTTATCCCATTTGTGAACGAAGGAGACCTTATTTCGAAACAAATGATTGAGTATTGCTTGAATACTGTTTTCTAAGGGGGAGACTCGCACACAACACGCTGACACAGACCCCTAGCAAGGCGAAAGAACASAGAAACCTTTTATTTTATTTTTTATTTTACTAGGGGTGATATCAAACAAGAAATTGCCATAACTCTGTACTTGTCTTCTAAGCATCCTATCCTTGACGGGAGAAAACACTCTTGAGATTGTTTTCTGGTACYTCGTTTGATRTATGAACAAGGCCCATAGGATTTTTYTTCTCCAGTGAGAGGAATAGAATACGCTCTTAAGAATACAGTGTATCTAATTCAATGTGATCCTCTTAGGGCTAGGGGGCAGTGTTCGGAAGTTCGGATGAATGACATGCCCAAAGTAAACTGCCTGTTACTCAGGCCCAGAAGCTAGGATATGCATATAATTGAAACTCTGAAGTTTCCAAAACTGTTAAAATAATGTCTGTGAGTACAACAGAACTGATATGGCAGGCAAAAACCCGAGGACAATCCATCTGGAAAATGTTTTTTCGAGGTCACAGTCCATTTCAATGCTTGTCTATGGGATATACAAATAAATAGCTCCCAGATTGCAGTTCCTATGGCTTCCACTAGATGTCAACAGTCTTTAGAAAGGGTTTCAGGMTKKTTTTTTTAAATAATCGAGTAGTTGTAGTTTTTCCAAGGTTTCTCTCATTAGAAATGTAGTCTTGTTGYGCGTGTGAATGARGTGCGCGATCTTTGTTATTTATCTTCCCTATTGAACATACTATTCTCCATCTTAAATTGTATCATTTATTTTGATATTAGAGTACCTGAGGATTAATTAGAAACATTGTTTGACTTATTTGGACAAACTTTACTGGTAACTTTCTGGATTAGTTTGTATGCATGTTGAACGAGTGGATTACAGAATCAAGCGCACCAACTAAATGGACATTTTTGGGATATAAAGAAGGACTTTATCGAACAAAACAACCATTTGTGTGTAGCTGGGACCCTTGGGATTGCAAACAGAGGAAGATCTTCAAAGGTAAGTGATTTATTTTGTCGCTATTTGTTACTTTTGTGATGTCTGTGCTGGTTTGGAAAAGTATTTTGGTGTGGGGCGCTGTCCTCAGATAATCGCATGGTATGCTTTCACCATTAAGCCTTTTTGAAATCTGACAACACGGTTGGATTAACAAGAAGTTAMGCTTTTAAATGATGTAGGACACTTGTATGTTCATGAATGTTTAATATAAAACATTTGTAATTTGAATTTGGCGCACTCCAGCTTCACCGGATGTTGTCAATTTTGATTCCGCTAGCGGGATCTGTGCGCAAAGAGGATAATAATAATAATAATATWGTAAGTGCTTATATTCGTCCTATTTCACACATGTACAAGTATATTAATACACGTGTGAATTTTAAATGCGTTTTTTGCATATCCCACTCTCCCTGACACGGATCCCAAACCGGCTGCGTGTGTGCGCCAACGTGCGCCATCGTGCATAAATGTATTTTGTCCCCCCCACACAACGCGATCACGACACGCAGGTTAAAATATGAAAACAAACTCTGAACCAATTACATTAATTTGGGGACAGGTCGAAAAGCATTAAACATTTATGGCAATTTAGCTAGCTAGCTTGCACTTGCTAGCTAATATGTCCTATTAAGCTAGCTTGCTGTTGCTAGCTAATTTGTCCTGGGATATAAACATTGAGTTGTTATTTTACCTGAAATGCACAAGGTCCTCTACTCCAACATTTAATCCACACATAAAACGGTCAAATGAATCGTTTCTAGTCATCTCTCCTCCTTCCAGGATTGTTCATCTCTGGACTTAATATTGTGATTGGCAACTTTCATAAATTAGGTGCATTACTGCCATTGACCTCGTTCATCTTTCAGTCACCCACGTGGGTATAACGAATGAGGAGATGGCACGTGGGTACCTGCTTCTATAAATCAGTGAGGAGATGGAAGAGGCAGGAATTGCAGAGCAATTTGCGTCACAAATAGAACTGACTTCTATTTTAGCCCTTGGCAACGCAGACAATAATTATAAATATAAATTTATTTTGCAATGCTCGCGCACGTGAGTGGTGTAGTCAGGGTATAAGACACCCTTGGAGACTGGGGTCATGGCCGGGTTCTACTAGTTCAGTATGATATTAGCTAATGAATAAGAGGTGCTACAGGAAGTTCAGTATTTTGTCCAGCATTTCTGAACCGCAACATACAAGTGCAAGGAACTTATAGAAAGCATCATTTTCAAGATCATCATCCTTCAACAAGAAATACCCTAACTTCTGTGAGCACCTCTTATTCATTAGCTAATACTCCCATACTGTATAACTAATGTTCTAGTTACCGGTATTATCGCCAATCCTCCCCTCCTCGACGCAGGAGGAGCGAACAGAGGCATCAGACCCAAAAGCGGACGTGGGTTGCGTTTTCCATCGGTAATTTAATAACCACAACAATAGAACAACCGATACTACGATACAATACAAAAATGAAAACTACACAGTCAAAAACAGGTCCCAGTTGAGGCTACGACACTGACAACGTGAGAGTACACAAGATTAAACCAGAACACCCACAACACACACACGTGGAACCCCGGCTGCCTAAGGATGATTCTCATCCAGGGACAAACGATCTACAGCTGCCTCTGAATTGAGAAATCATACCGGCCGAACACAAACATCCCCACACTAGAAACAATGACACAGCCAACCCACCCCAACTCACGCCCTGACCAACTACAATAATACAAACACAACAGAAAACAGGTCAGGGAAACGGGACACTAGTAGAACCCTGGCCATGACCCGCCAGTCTCCAAGGGTGTGCTTATACCCTGACTGACACCACTCAACGTGCCAGCGAGCATTGCAAAGGTAAATTGTTAATCGTAAGTTTTAAATTATTGTCTGCACGTTTGCTAAGGGCTCGTAAAATAGAAGTCAAGCTTCTTATTTGTGATCGCAAAATTGTCTCTGCACCATTCGCCTCCGACACTTCTGCCTCACTTGATTTATTAGAAGCAGGTACCCACGTTGCCACAGCTCACTTCGTATATACCCACGTGCGGGGTGCACTGAAACATCGAACATCGAGGTCAATCGCCAGTAATGCACCTAATTTATTTGAAAGTTGCCAATCACATATTAAAGTCAGAGATGAACAATCCTGGAAGGAGAGAGATGACTAGATAACGATTCATGAACCCGCTCTTAGGGATGAAAGGGGAGAAGCTAAGAGGAACCTTGTGCATGCCAATGTCTGCTCGC
>NC_036838.1:988595-991604 GCF_002910315.2 Salvelinus sp. IW2-2015 | reverse complement strand
GTCCAGCATTTCTGAACCGCAACATACAAGTGCAAGGAACTTATAGAAAGCATCATTTTCAAGATCATCATCCTTCAACAATGTGATGTTGTCAAATTGACCATCACTTCTATTGTTTTATTTAATGTCAACTTCATACCCACTCCATTAGGCCTACATCATATAAGACAGAGGGCTTGACTATGTGTTCAAACTGAATCGGTCCTGGGAACTGAACAGTATTCGGGCTAAACTGCGTTTAGACTATTTTAGGAGAGGGAGGAAAATTAGGTTCTATCTCATTATTTAATGAGTCCCCCATCAGTGGTTATCTAATGATGAAGAGCCTGTCTCTGTCTCTAGGTTTTAAAATATTTAGATTTACCATTTAGATTTTACCATTCACCTCACACAACTCTAAACCAGACTTTTCCTCAGGCCTACAGACTCAAACTGCTGGCTTGAGTCTGAAGCTAAGCATAGTTGGTCCTGGTCAGTCCCTGGAAGAGAGACCATATGCTGCTGGAAGTGGTGTTGAGAGGACAGTAGAAGGCACTCTTTCCTCTGGTYTAAGGAGATCCCAATGCCACAGGATAGTGATTGGTGACATTGCCCTGTGTAATGTGTCGTCTTTCAGATGGGACAATAAATGGGTGCTCTGACTCTCTGTGGTAACTAAAGATAACATGGCATCCAACAAATTTCCTTAGAATCTTATAATACATGAACAGTATTCTGTGTCTGTGAGCACAGGAATAATTTGGATTCCATTATCACAGCTGGCCAGACCTTTGAGATAGAGATATTTCTCAAGTGGGGAGATACTTCAGTCAATAATTGCAAATCGCAGTGGGGCTCTAAGGGGAGTGGAGTCAAAGACTAACAATGTGGCAGTCCACAGGAGATCTTGAGGAGACACCTCAAGAACACACTAACACTACTGGAGGTAACCACCAGTCAAGGCAACAGTCTAACYTTGTCTCTGTATATTATAGGTCTCATTTGTCAACTTGAATGTAGCYTCTATGCAGCCCATCGGAAGCCAACATGCAGCGATACAGATTGTTATTTCYCGAGTCTGAAAGAAAGTGGTGTTTCTGCAAAGTATCCATAATACATATGGATGGAATGTATATATAGAAATTCACAGAAGTCTTTTCAAATACGTTATTTTGTTGTTTTGTACAGTCGGCTTTAATTGCCTTCCTAATGTCAATCTACATGTCAATCTACCTCATTCACATTAAGTTTTTTCTTCGCTCCAAAGTAGCTGTTTGTCTACAGAGAAGATATAGAGCAAGGCTGCCAGTTTCACTCTGTATGGTTAATTGCTGCACCACCTGGTGAAAATGAGTGGATCTTCCCCAGAATGGAGGCCCACTATGCCAGACTGAGAGCAAAGCACTGCCAGCCTTGTCTTACACCCATGCCAAGAAAACAAATTGATATTTTAAAGGAACAGACGGATCCTGGAAAACAGTGTTTACTTGTTGGACTAGTTTCCTTGAACAGTATAAACGAAGCATCTCAGAGTAGGAGCAGTGGTGGAAATATTATTAAATTGTCATACTTGAGTAAAAGTAAATATACCTTAATAGAAAATTACTCAAGTAAAAGTGAAAGTCACCCAGTRTGTACTACTTGAGCAGAGGTCGATAAGTATTTGGTTATAAATATACTTAACCTTTTCACATGTGAGTTCCAAATGCCTCTAACGGTTGCACCAGCGTGAGTTTTTTAAGCACGTGATGTCAGAATGCGCTCAYTGTTCCAAAATGTGATTGTTACGCAACAGGACAGTTCATCCGCGCTGCCCTCMAACCAAGGCACGCTRCCTGTTTTTATTTATAGGCTGTTTCATTTCGTCAATTTCAAATGATTTTCGAACAAGTTTTATGTTTTAACAACAGTTTGAATTGAGGTGTGTTCCGCTTCCTTATTAATTCACATAAAATTAGGTATTTTCACTTTTGTGGATAATTWATTTTTTATGCATTACTGACCCGGACAAACTTCCCCAAGCACTTCCCAATTGTTTCAACAGATCAAGTCAGCAGACATTTGCGCATCTCYAGTCAGAACAGGACCTGCACACATRTGCTCACATTTTCCGTTCMTTGTTTTCATTACTACATGATAATACCTTTGGAAATGTGTGCCTTTCTATCAAAGTAAGTGCCTTATTACGTTATCATAGTTCCTGTATGTCCTGTTGTCATTTCTACTCTAACTCACTATGTACGGAGCATAATATATTTGTGTCTATTCCTTATAACCACGGACATGCGAGGTTGGTGAACACCAAATGTGTGTTTGTATATTTTTTCTTTAAGCATGGCCACTCTTCCGTAAAGCCAGCTCTGTGGAGTGTACGGCTTTAAAGTGGTCCTATGGAACAGAATTCAATCTCCGCTGTGGAGCTTTGCAACTCTTCAGGTGTTATCTTTGGTCTCTTTGTTTCCTCTCTGATTAATGCCCTCCTGCCTGGTCCATGAGTTCATGTGGCGGCCCTCTCTTGGAAGGTTTGTATGTGTGTGCATTTTTTTCCTATGTTAATAATGGATTTAATAGGTGCTCCCACGGGATGTTCAAAGTTTTGATATTTCTTTATAACCCAACCCTGATTCGTACTTTCCCAGAACTTTGTCCTACCTGTTTGGTGAGTCCTTTGGTCTTCATGGTGTGCTTGCTTTGGTGGTGCCCCTTTCTTAGTGGTGTTGCAGACTCTGGGGCCATATTACGAAGCACAGGTGTATATATACTGAGAATCAGTGTGACAGTTTCATGTGAACACTCTAGATTGCACACAGCGGTGGACCTTTATTAATTTATTTATGTGACTTCTGAAGGTAATTGGTTTGCACCAGATCTTATTGGGGCTTATAGCAAAGGGTGGAAATAGCTATGCCACTCATCACTTTTCAATTTCAATTTTTTAGATTTTTTTTAAACAAGTTATATTTTTCATTTCATCTTTACCAATTTGGACTATTTTTTTGTATGTCCATTACATGAAATCCAAATAATAAT
>NC_036838.1:964427-988570 GCF_002910315.2 Salvelinus sp. IW2-2015 | reverse complement strand
CAGAGGAAACGTTACTAATTTCATTACCTTTACTAGTGTTTAAATTCAAGCGTGGTTATGTAAGCTAGTAAACAATGCTAATGTAGCGTCAGAGACAGTACTTTCAGAAACTACACGACACAAACAAGTGGTTTGAACATTATTTCCATATATCAATAAAGTGGACTCGAACATACTTTCGAGCTGAAGATCGAGGACAGCTTTCTGTATGATACGTCAGCTACCTTAAGCAAAGTTTTAACTGGATGAACAACACAGCAGGAAAAATCCATAGGCCAGTGTAAGATTTCTCTAATTATTTAAATAAAAACTGCATATCAAGAACAAACAAACAATAAAAGAAAAAGCACCAAAAACACTGAGAGAAAACCTGAGCGTAGCAAAAACAAATTCATAAACCCCCAAAAGGTCATCTACTTTGAAAAGCCACCTTTTGTCAGCAATTACAGCTGACAAGATATATCCTTGGGATATATCTCTATAAGTCTTGCAATCTAGCAACTGAAGAATTTCTTGAGCCCATTACGTCAAAAGCAAAAACTGCTTCATTCTCCTTCAGACTTGGAGGAGATTCACACTAGCTATAAGACCAGCAATTCATTAAGTCGTGTCACCACACGATTTCTCAATTGGATGGGGCTGGTGCTTTGACTGGCCATTCCAATGCATTTAAATGTTTCCTCTAAATCATTGATTGCTTTAGCTTGCATTAGCAAGATAAATAGTGGGAAGGGTCTTCAAATCTGGGAAGGTGACACCTCTGTTCCCAGTCTCACATTCTCTGGAAGACTGAAGCAGGTTTCCCTCTAGAACTTTCACTATAGTTGTATGCGCCATCCATCATTGCCCTCAATTCTGACCAGATTTCCCAGTCCCCATGCGATGAAAACATCCCGCCACAGCATATGCCTGCCACAACCATGTTTCACTGTGGGGATGGTGTTCCTAGGGGTGATGAACGCATTTAAATTGCAGGTTGTAATGCAACAAAATAGGAAAAACGCCAAGGGGGGTGAATGCTTTTGCAAGGGACTGTATCGGTGGTGGTTGAAAAAACACTAAAAAAGCTTGTTTAACTATAGGGGGGAAAAAAGGAATACGCATAACCCATGTTTCATATTCATGCAGTTATTGAACAACAACTGCATTTCCACCTCCCAACTCTAAATGCACATTGTCATGGCAGGTCATCCGTCAAGTCACCTGTCAGGTTAGTCCATCAGTAATTGCTGCAGATGTGCTCAATAGTGCTTGAGCATATGGTACTCCCCAAAGCATGGTGAAACACATAGAGGTGTGTCGCAAYCTAAATGCATGTACTTTGTCAACATCCTCTGCTTCCTTCTCCTGGTGCCAGACAGGCAGACTTTGCAGTGCTTCCGTGTGTGACTACCATGAGCAGAAGTTTGAGGGACTTTGCTGGGAAAATGCCGTGCAGTGAGGCGTAGGGGATTGGATGCAGCAGGATGTCCCCCAGTGGATGGGCACCGAKGGGTGTGGTGMTCCTCCAGCAGCTCTCTCATGAGGTTTTCTCTGTTCTTTTGGTATGTCATTACTTTACCCATGAGGGAGTGGGGAGGATGAGGGAAGGGAGAGGATGATGAGGCAGTGGGTAGGTGGTTGAGATATTGTCACTATGATTGCATAATGAAACTGTATGTGATTTGTATGGTAACTGAACGTCCAATTACATAAAATTATCTCACCTGTTAGTTGGCGGTWAACTATGTGGCCATTGATGGCAGCAGTGTCAATCAGATGGAAAAATATCTTCTTATACTACTTGGTAGTTTTCCGAGTGCATTCTACAAAGCTGTTTATCATGTCCGCCTTATCCACTGCCCTCATTTTGAGGTTACAGTCAAGCACACAGTCTGGTTTGATCTTTCTCTCTCCCGTCAGGTGGTCCACCTTCCCTGTGGCCGACATGGTTGCTGTATGGAGAGTGGAGAGGACATGAACGTCTCTTTTGTCACGCCACTTTACTGCCATCTGTTGACCATTCTCCTTGAACTCCACCTCCCCTCTCTGCATCTTCTTGCATCCGAATGTCGGAATCCCCTTCCTGTTCRACCTGACCGTGCCACAGGCCCCTGTGCTGTTGGAGAGCAGATGCTGGAAGAGTGTGGGACTGTGTGTCTCTTGCCGAGATGAGGATCCAGCATGGTCATCACCGTGGACCCGGACACCCCAAGCCYCTCATAATATTGGATGTCAGTKGTGGACCCTGTGTAGACYATAATGTCCTGGACAAATCATGTCTTCACGTTGCACATAACAAAGAATCAATAAATCACTATCAGAAAATGTTTTGTGTGGTAATTATTTATTTATTTGTTTTATTCACATGTTTTCAAGTTCTGGTGACAAATCATGCATTCTGATTATTGTATACATTGTAATGGACACACATTTTGTGTGTAAAATACTTTTTTGAAGGTTGTACTAATTATGATGAGCTAAGCTAATTCCAGCTATGTGTGGAGCCATGTTTGTTGACATACAATGCATTCTGTCGGACCAAAGATGTTATAACAAAATGACGTGAGGGGGGGTTCACTCATTTTTAGAGTAAACTTCCAGAAGTGAATGATGGGATGTGAACAATGGTAGACGACACACCCCCTTCAACATGCATACTGCAAACCAAACTCATCTTGTCTCCTCTTATTATCTTTGGTTGATTCTAAAAAACTAATTTGGTGGCACGCACAAACTACCTATTTTAGGATTACTTCGATTACTTCGGACTTACTTCTAGAAAGTGTTCTACTCAATTATTTAGATCAATGGTGAGCTSACCCGTGATGTGATGAATTATAAATAGTAATTGTTATTAGTTAATTCATATTGTGGTTTCTGTCAGCCCGAGAGTAATCTTAATATGACCACTTGTGTTACGCCAATCTTTCCTCAGTTAGCACTAGGACAAATGTAGCCTACATTTTCCGGTTTGGATGATTGTGTTGCTGTAGATACTTCTGTGAATGTCTGAACATTGCATCCAAAAATAAACTGGTCTCATTCACTGCATAACTTAGTAAGGACTGTGTTTGTGCAAAACATTTCTGTGACAAAACTGTGGCCAGCTCCAACGCTGACTGCTGCGTCAATCTAAACTGGACGTTCTGAATAAGCGTTCTAATCACACGGGTTTGAGYGTACTCTGCAGGGACCACTTTAGAATGATCACACCCTATCAAGGCACAAGGCGAGACCCAAATGCAGACACAGGAGGCAGATGGTTGGAGTCTTACAATGTTTACGGAAAACCGCTGGTTGACTTGGAAACATACAAGACGAAGTGGCACAGAGAGACAGGAAACACAGGGATAAATACACTGGGGAAAATAAGTGACACCTGGAGGGGGTGAAGAATCACAAGGACAGGTGAAACAGATCAGGGTGTGACACACCCGTTTCTTGGTGCGTGTGAAAAGGTTAACTAAAAGTTTAACAGATCTATTTGGGCCCTGGTCAAAATGAGGGAATAGGGCAACATTTCAGAAACACAGAGGGCACCCAGGGTCAACAAAAACAAATAAAAGAAAACAATMTTGCCAATGAGAAGCATATAACTTGCCAAGACGGTTTCTGATTCCAACAAATTTCCCTAGAATCTTATTATACATGAATGGCATTCTGTGTCTATGAGCACAGAAATAATTTGGATTCCATTATCACAGCCGGCCAGACCTTTCAGAAGAGATATTCCTCAAGTGGGGAAATACTTTAGTCAATAAGTGCAWATCGCAGTGGGGCCCTAATGGGAGGGGAGTCAATGACTAACAATGTGGCAGTCCACAGGAGATCTGCATGAAGAGCACAMTAACACTACTGGAGCTAACCGCTAGCCAGATTGTCACGGCAACAGTCTAACTTTGGCTCGGTATATTATAGGTCTCTTTTGTCAACTTGAATGTACCCTATATGGAGCACATCGGTAGCCAAAATGCAGCAATAAACGTTGTTATTTCCGAGTCTGAAAGAAAGTGGTGTTTCTGCGAAGTATCCATAATAAATACTCTCGTCATTCAATGTATGGAAATTCATTTTAGTTTTTTCAAATACGTTATTTTGTTGTTTTGTAGGCTTTAATTGTCACACCCTGATCTGTTTCACCTGTCCTCGTTATTGTCTCCACCCCCTCCAGGTGTCATTTGTTTTCCCCAGTGTATTTATCCATATGTTTCCTGTCCCTCTGTGCCAGTTTGTCTTGCATGTCCAAGCCTACCAGAGGTTTTTCCCGTTTCCCTGCTTTGCCTTTTCTCCTTTTTCTAGCCCTCCCGGGTTTGACCCTTGCCTGTTCTGGACTCTGTACCCGCCTGCCTGACCATACTGCCTGCTTTAACCTCGAGCCTGCCTGCCACTCTGTACCTCCTGGACTCTGATCTGGTAATGACCTTTTGCCTGTCCACGACCATTTTCTTGCCTATTCCCTTTGGATTTATTAAACATCTTAAACTCCAATCATCTGCCTCCTGTGTCTGCATTTGGGCCTCGCCTAGTGTCATGATCTTCATTGCCTCCATAATGTCAATCTACATGTCAATCTACCTCATTCTCACATTAAGTTTTCCCTCACATCTTCGCTCCAAAGTAACAGTTTGTCTACAAGAATTGTAAATAAAGAGCACGCCTGCCAGTTTCACTTTGTATGATTAATTGCTGCACCACCTAGGGAAACTGAGTGGATCTGCCCCAGAATGGAGGCCCACTATGCCAGACTGAGAGCAAAGCACTGCCAGCCTTGTCTTACACCCACGCCAAGAATACTAATTCATCTTTTAAAGGAAGGGGGAGACCTGATCCTAGATCAGCATTGTGCTGAGGTTCTTTTTGAATGTGTGACCTAGAGTACATCATACTTATAGTGTTATGGTCTGCTTTAGCTGTAGTTAGTGGGCACCAACTGAACTTAGAGCACTTTGTGATGGCAACAATGTCAATTGATGACAACAATGTCTAACAGAATATGGTTGGCTTATGAAATGTGACAATACGTTTTTTTTTCAGAAGTTTGACCTATCTATGAATATCTCTAAATTTCCCCATGTTGTCACTGCGTTTTCCATCTCTCTATCAATACCCCATACAGTATCAAGCATCAATACCCCATACAGYATCCACCATTAATACCCCATAAAATATCTATCAACAATACCCCATAAAATATCCACCAATACCCCATACAGTATCTACCATCAATACCCATACATTATCACCATCAATACCCATTACAGTATCTACCATCATATACCCATACATTAATCCACCATCAATACCCAGGCAGTATCTAACATCAATACCCCAGACACTTACACTCCATAACAGCAAAGTAAACAACCATTTCAACAGGTAAAAATACCCTTATGAATATATCATGGAAAACAATCGTTGTGTAACTATTTTGAGGAAATTTGAGGAAAAATTCCAGAGATGATCCAATATGCCCCACGAGTCCGCTTACATGCACCCACACACACACACCCTCTCCCCCAGACCTCCATTCCTTCCTCAAATTCTTCCATATGATGAGAGAGAAGGTGCAGCGTGGGTGGGATGTGAGGAAACACTCTCTTCTCAGCAGTCTCCCTGCTACAATTAATGAAGAGATCACATTTATATATTATATACATTTATATTATATATCTATTCTAAGTCATTAAGATTTGCCCCCATGGCAGACATCCCCCTGTGTTGCTAGCGAGATATCTCCTGGGAGCATTCATTTTATTTGGTCTAGATAACAAAGGGAAAAAATGATAAGCTACAAACCAGCCTTTTTTTCAGAAAAACCTGCATGCAGTTGCTATTGCTGGGTTTGTGTCTGTAAACATGGGGAATGAATGCTTGAGGAAGGTTGTTTATGGTTTAATTAAATGACAGGGTTAAAAAATAAAAAGCTACAGGCAAAAGCATTATTCTAGGTATTAAGAGGTTGTTATTGTTGGCTATTGTTCAAAGGAACAATGGTTTAATGTTAAAAGCATTTGGGGATATATTTTGCTTATACAAGCTGTTATTTTGTGCTGAGCAGAGTAATGACAGTAGACTTGTTTAGGAAGCATGGTACTTGTAAAAAAATGATATATATTTGTGTGTGTTGTTTGTGTGTGTGTGATGTGTGTGTTGGTGTGTGTGTGTGTGTGTGTGGTGTGTGTGTGTGTGTGTGTGTGTGGTGTGTGTCTTTAATAACAAAAAATGAACCAGATGGTCATTACAATAATTATTGACTTATCATTATTGTAGCTGTGGGCAAGTCCATTCATATGCCCTTCGTCCAACACCTATATGCATTTACATCAAAACAGCATTAGCCTTGCCCTACTGTTGATATTGTCAAGTTAGGAAGATCATAGGCTTTTAATTGAGTCTTTTCACATCACAGGCATCAACCAATTCAAACCGCAACTAAAACATCAGGATCAGCCCCATCTGATTCAGAAGAGGAACTTTTCACACTGTGACTGCATCCCGGAATGCACCTGTTCCATAGTGAACTAGCTTTGACCAGAACTCTATGGCCCTGTGTACTTAATAGGAGGAATACGATGCATCTGGATTACAGCCTGTGTGTACAATGACTTTTCTGGTAGTCGTGGGGCTTTTTGAAGCCCATGTGAAATGAGTGTCTCAGTCATTAGTGTGAAATGAGTGCTCAGTTTTTAGTGTGAAATGAGTGCAGTCATTTCAGAAAAGGTGAACCGTCGGTGGCAAATGACACTCTGGGAGTTATTGAGGGTGTTATAAGGTATGAATTAGAGGAGCAGACTGACAAGTGAGGAACAAAACTATTTTCAAACAGTGCTTAGATTTTATACAAAAATAACCATGGGAAAGCAAAGGACGATATAAATCCAACTGATACATATTTCACTGAGGGAATCTTGATCAATTCATTCTGAAACTGTAGCATGACATTAAGATAAATTAAACATACTGCGCACATTATAAAATCAAGAATGAAGACAGTGAAAATCATCTAAAATGACTTCCAGGCCTCCTTATCCAGAATATACACAATCCATGCATTTTCATTCCACTCAACACACTCCTTACTTCTAGCATTGTTCCATAACTCCTGGTAAAAACAAGAACCCTGTTCTCTCCCCACTGGCCATTGGCCAGGTGTGCAGACCATGTGACCTAGGTCAGCACTGTGCTGCCTTAGAACCATGGCTCTACAGCGTAGGAGGTGAAAACAGGGCACCGGTGAGAGAGGGAATGCTATAATCTGAATCTAACAGTGGTTCAAATGACACAAATATGCTACTTCTGTGTGGTTTAAACTGCATTAGGGTCTGCCAGGTGTTTGAACAAATAACATAATGTGCTTCCATGTACGATTATTAATACCATGGTGTACTATCTAGATCAATGTTGTTCCCATTCTGGACATGGGACACACAGACTATTATTCCAGCCCTGCACTATCACCTGATTCAACTTACAAGGGTTGTATGATTAGATCATTAGTTGCAATCAGGTGTGTGTTGTGCTAGGCTGGACCAAAACCCTGCACATCCTGTGGGTCCCCAGGACCAGGATTATATAACAGAGTGAGACAGATTGAAACCCTTACAGAATGTAAGAGCTACTGTAATATTCATCCTGTATCCAAGATGTTATATGTAGACCAGTACAGTTTACGACAGAAGTGTGAAAAGCCACATTGCCAACGTTGTAACTGTACTGTAGGCAGCAGCAGCAGGTACATGAAAGGAGATGAGAGGAGTTTGATTGTGCGTCAGCGTTCTCTTTGACCGCTGGAAGACCTTTAGCTAGCTAGCCTAGGGGGTAGAGGAACTATCAGCTACAACCCCCTCGCTACGTCCCACAGACTCTCTACTCCCTCCTCTCTCTCCTTCCTTCATAAATACCGTTTAAGAAGTTCTGAGTGCCAACAGTCATGTACTGCTATGGCATCAAAGAGGGAACATCGCTGGATCGAGTATATCACCGTAATGCCAGTTCTTCCCCACGTTGGATTGATAACTTGAATCTGTAGCATCATACAGTTAGCTATGSCCCGAAACATGAGAATCTAGGCCTATACTCAGAATCAATTCTTATTTTCATGGGTCTTGTTAGAGTCAGTTGTAGGTAGAGAAGACAAGCATGAAATATGTGGATATCATGCAGTACTCTATAACTGAATACATCATCAATATTATCAAGACACCACATTCGACGCACCACAGCCAGGGGTGGATAGGCCATCTGGCAWTTCTGGCAAATGCCAGATGTGCTGGACCATTTTTTAGTTGGGTGGGCTGGTTGAAAAGAAATCATATCAAAACTTAATGTGACATGGCATCGGCAAAGAGACCTGCTCCGTCTCTTTCATCAATTACACAGACAAGATCATGGATCGTAAAACGGAAAGGGTGAATATAAACTTACAGTAGAAAGAGCACATTCTACATTATCACCTCACTCATTGTGAGTTGGCAGTGCGAACAGTGATGTAGGCTGGTGTGGATAAAATGCCAGGGCAGAATTCTTGTCCCAGTCCGCCCCTGACTACAGGACACCATTATGCAGAWCAAGCAGGTATTACTGCAATATTATAAACCGTGGTGACACTTAAGTTACCGGTAACCCTAATCTATCAATCACTGACATTGATCTAAAAATTGTAGTAACACTAAAAAAGTATAACACCAAAATAATTAACTTGCACTAATTAACTGCAAGATACCTTTATGCAAAAGCAGGAGATTTATAGAATTTGAAGACTTATAAAATATACCAGTGAAAACCTGAAGGTCCTCGTTAGTTACAAGGCCAGATTAATATAATTTGTTAGCCTCCTTTCCTTTCCCCACTTAGAAAAAGAGAGGGAGAGCRGAATGAGAGACAGTATCCTACGCCACTACAGCCTCCCGGGACGGAGACAGACTGTACACCGCATCCTGTTACTGTTTATTATCTATCCTGTTGCCTCGTCACTTTATCCCTATCTATATGTGCATATCTCTGTACCTTAATTACCTTGTACCCCTGCACATCAACCCGTGTACTGTATATAACCAAGTTATCATTACTAATTGAGTATTTATTCCTCGTGTTATTATTTCTCTATTATTTATACAACAAAAAAACGATCTGCATTGTTGGCAAAGGGTCCATAAGTAAGTAATTACACTGTTAGTCTACACCTGTTGTTTACGAAGCATGTGATAAATAACATTTGATTTGATTTGATCCCCCATTGGCTGCATTTAGACAAGCAGCCCAATTCTTATATGTTTTTATGTCAGATCAGCTCTGAAAAAGATCTGATGTGAAAAGATCTGATATGATTTGTCAAATGACCAATCAATGGAAAAGAATATCAGAATTGGGCTGCCTGTGTAAACGCAGCCATTGAGGAGTATATCTAATGTGACCTGACTTTCTCTTTCTACCCTTCTCTGTCCCCCTCTCTCKCTCTCTCTCTTTCTCGATAAGTGTATTCCAAACTAGAAAGTTCATTGTAACTTAAGTTTTAGGACCCATGCCCCATGCATTGGCTTGTATCATATAGTGGGGGAAGACTGCAAAGCCTCCTCCATTTTGGTTCCCCAATTTGGTATTATAATGTATCACCATTCATCTCTTATCCCCATAGTGGATTTATGATGACAAAGCTGCAAGAGGCCTGAAGATAAATGACCAGATTAATTACTTTTTGAACTGGGGGAGGCTCCCAACACAGACTTTGTGATGCATGCAATGATTGTTTCGCATGTATGGATGTGGTTAGACTGGAACCGGAACAAGATCCTGAGGCACAATTTTGTCTAACAGGTTTCTCTCTCGCTCTCTAGCTCTCTCTCACTCTCTTTCTCTCTGGCACCATTTTCCCTCACATTTTACAATATGGGCCAAATTCATAAGCTGAATTATCTATATTCCAATTGCTTCAAGGATATTGATAATATCAGACAACATTGTCATTGATTGTGAGGTAAAGCGAGCCAAACGGTAGGACAAGCTTGACAGTCAAACACGAAGCAGTGTTTGGCCAGTAGAAGCCTCAGGCAAGGTGCTGAATACATTGGCTGTTAGGGGCTRCAGTTGTACTTCATTTATGGTTATATACGTTGTTGTTTTGAAATAGCTAATTTACCCGTTATCCCCTGGGAGAAAATGGCCACCAGTCTGTGACATAAAAAAAAAACGTCAATTTATTTTTAACGTTGAGGGTGGATAGTCACGTTCCCTCGACTGTAGCCTATGGCTTTCTAGCGAAGGAGAAAGGAGGAGGAGATCTAGCGCAGTTTATCGTTAATGTGAAATAGACATCGTATTCAAGGTCATTCCAATGAACAAGACAGACACTCTTGATGTCTAACGCAGAAATTGAAGGACACTTGGAGGAGAGRARGRAGRRRARRRRAWRAWRA
Organism: Salvelinus sp. IW2-2015; assembly: GCF_002910315.2. NCBI lineage: Eukaryota > Metazoa > Chordata > Actinopteri > Salmoniformes > Salmonidae > Salvelinus > Salvelinus sp. IW2-2015. The sequence continues at coordinate 978,176 of NC_036838.1, read as the reverse complement.
RRAGGAGAGGAAGGAGAGAAAGAAATGAAAAGGAGGAGAGGAAGGAGAGAAAGAAACGAATAGAAGCAAAGAAAATGAGAACATTTTAKAAGGAGTGAAGAAAAGGATAAAAGGAGAGAGAAAAACAGGAAAAAGAWGGAATCCCTCWGACGAGTTGYTTGATTTGATGGAAGGACACTTGGAGGAGAGAGGAAGGAAAGGGAGGCAAAATTAGATAGAATTCAATAATCCAAAGACAAGTTWATTGCCTGAGTTCCTCGACCTTGGGGAGATTTGGATCCATCTGGGGACTTGGAGAGTACAGACAATTCACACAGATTCTCKCCTTCAGGAACCATATGCTGCTGCTTAACCTTTCTGGATTGCTGTCATATGGCAGACAATTGAGTTATACTGGCAAGCATTTGTGAAAGAGTTAAAAGACTGTGCATGACGAATGTTAATCGTAATGTTTACTCCCAAGAAGGCATCATTGACTTAATTCRGCAGATCTCACTAAAAGGCATGACAGTTATATATTCAGGAGTATCATATTGGTCCCTTGTGTCAAATACAGACGGCATAGTATTATTCTACACCTATACAAATAGCTATCTAATAAACATGCAATGAACAAATTATCCAACAACCTTGAAAATGTTACAGCATGTGAACTATTCAAATGTAGTAAATCCACGTAGCTTCACTGCCTGCAACTCCCTATCCACCCTCAACAATCTAGGATAAAGACAGCCAAGTTTGATAAAGCAGTCTGTTGAGGATTAAAACAACAGGAAAAACACTGAAATGAGAGATAGAAGGGAGTGAATGACTTCAGGCCAGAAGCTGTCCAAAGCTACATTGATCTACAGACACAGACACACACACACAACACCACTCCACCCCATTTGAATAAACATGATTACAAGAGTTCACGTCGGGGTCACCAACGTCCCTGCTATGGTGGTGTTATCATTTTCTAACTTTGCTGTAGGTAACTTTGTAATACTCTCCACCGCTCATTCTGCCAACACAGTAATCACAGATTCTGGACGATTTGCGGCTTACTGTACTGTAATTCTCTCTGTGAAAGTAAACTCCATGTGACAGACGTTTCAGAGACTGAGTGTAGTGGCAGTGCTACAGGGAAACAGACAGTAGACATGGAAGAGGAATGTGGGTTCCTTTTACAGATAGTGAATCCATACTGTATGTAGGATTGTACASTGGGATCYTCTWKTACAGATAGTGAATCCATACTGTATGTAGGATTGTACAGTGGGATCCTCTATAGGGTTCAGAACCAAAGCAATAAACTAGATATGTGGTTGTGACTTGAATTCCTCCACACTCTGTAGGCTACACATGTATTGACAGATGCTTATGATGGATCAGATAGACAACACATGGGTTTGACATGCTGGTACAGGAGATGATTAAGACAGATACTGTAGTGACAGAGATTCTACTTCTAGATTCAACCCCTAAGGTTCTTCCTTAGTTCCTTTGACTTCACAATCAGAGTCATTTCTAAGCGCTTATTATTAATTTCTTTAACCTTTATTTAACTAGGCAAGTCAGTTAAAGAACACATTTTTATTTTCAATGACAGCCTAGCAACAGTGGGTTAACTGCCTGTTCAGGGGCAGAACGACAGATTTGTACCTTGGGATTTGAACTTGYAACCTTTCGGTTAATAGTCCAACACTCTAACCACTAGGCTACCCTGCCGCCCCAATGATCTAATTGTAGATTATGGCTGAGGCCTTGTGGAGTGTATGTGTGTGCGTGCACCTGTGTGTGCGTGTGTGTGTTTATCTTTTTTCCTGTGTGTGTGTGTGTGTGTGTGTGTGATGGAATACTAGCGTTTGTGCTCCTCTTTGTCTGCTTTCCACTCCACTGAATTAGCCGTCCCATGAAGCCACAGTGCAGCGAAGCAGGAAACGATTCTTCCCAGAGCCACTTTGTATTCAGATCCTTCAAATGTGTGTGTGCATATGTGCGTATGTGTATGTGCATGTGTGTGTGTGTGTGTGTGTGCGTGTATGTGTGTGCGAGCGTGTGTCGGTATCTCTGTATGTGTTTGTGTGTCTGTAGTCATCTGTATCCTTGCATGGCAGCCCCACACAGCCTTCCTAAGGAACACTAGTAGCGTTTTGATTCAAAGACTACCCTCTCAAATAAGCATTTGATAGAAAATAAGAGTTCTCTCTTTGACTGTTTTTTTTCAAGCTTTTGTGATAACATTTAAGCATTGGATGCTCTGTGAGCTCTATGAGAGGAGGCTATTGTTGGTTTGAAATAGTTTGTTTTTCAGTTTTTTGGTTAAACTGGCTTGACTATAAATGTTTGCTACTTAGCCTTCTGTATCGACTGTGTTCAGCTTTACATCTTTGTGGAAATAAAACATTAAACCCCTGAATTGTTTCCCTATCTATTCCATAAAAACTAGAATACATCTATCTCTATGTAGTCCTACAGTAGGCCTACAACAGCATCCTAATGCCTAGGACTGGCACACTAATTGTTTAATGTGTAACTGTAGATTATGGATAAGGACTGTCATGAAATTGAAATAACTGTACTAACCGTTTTAATAGAATTAAAGTTAAATTAAAGTTATTGAGGGTTAAAGATCATACCCCCAAGACATGCTCGGGGTGGCAGGTAGCCTAGCGGTTAGAGCGTTGGGCCAGTAACYGTAAAGGTTGCTAGATCAAATCCCCGAGCTGACAAGGTAAAAATCTGTCGTTCTGCCCCTGAACAAGGCATTTAACACACTGTTCCTAGGCYRTCATTGTAAATAAKAATTTGTTCTTAAATGACTTGCCTGGTAAAAATAAAAAAAAGTGCTACCTTCTCACCATTACAATAACAGGGGAGGTTAGCATGTCTTGAGGGTATCTTTGAGCCTCTGTAACTTTCTGACTCAACACTATTCAGGATTATTCGTAATCATGGTAACATCAACATTAATGTTGAGTTGATGAGTGCCTGGAGAGACATGGCCTGGTCGCCCCACCGCAGGATGGCACAGAGAGGGGGGCGAGCAAGGGGAGATGAAAAACAGTCTTTAAGGTCCACCAAAAGTACTCACTCCAACAAATGAGCTAGATCTCTTAAAGGGACAGGTAGACACATAATGACCGGCAGTACAGCAAAACAGACAACTTTGGGTCTCAAGTCTGCATACGCGTTCGGCTGGAGAGAACCTAGCAATGCCGAGCTGCAACGGCTCAAGAAGAGGTGAATTGGCAGTCTCCGGAGGCTCTTGGAGGGACTCGGGCGAAGCTCCGATCCTCTCGGGGACTTCTGGAGTTCATCAGATGCAAGGTGGGATCCTGAGTGAGTGATTGGGACCACAATCGAACCTCTTCTCCTCCTACGTTCCCGTAGCCGACCATCGATCCGGATGGTTAAAGTGATGAGTGGAGTCGAGATCCGTCGGTAGTTCTCGGGCTGCCAGCTCATCCTTTACCTCCTCCGATAATCCGTCCAGGAACATGTCAAACAGAGCTTCCGGGTTCCAGGTACCTTCYGCTGCTAGCGTGCAGAACTCCACCGCATAGTTTACCACACTGAGGGTGTCCTGCCGAAGCTGGARTAACTTCCGGGCAGCCTCTCTCCTGGACACCGGAGCCTCGAAAACCTCCAGACTGAGGCAGACGGCGGATTGTTGCTCCCACACCGCCGTGGCCCAGGCAAGTGCCCACCTGAACATCAGCGTAATAATGTACGCTATCTTCGAGCGGTCCAAGGGGAACRAAGAAGGCTGCAGCTCCAAAATGAGGGAGCACTGGGACAGAAAGGCCCGRCAGGTTCTGGAATCTCCATCGTAGCGCCCYGGGGGAGTTAAGCGGGGTTCCTGGGAAACCGGGATGACAGCGCTGCTACCAGCCGGGTTACTGAGGGGCTGGGAGGTTACCGTCGTGGTAGGCTGCCTGGTCGGCAACCCACGGAATTGCTCCCGCAATACGTCCAATGCTAGGTTGTGACGTTCGGCCACGTCCTAGAATCCTTCCATCAAACCGCAAAGCAACTCCTCGTGTCTACTAATGATGGCTCCTTGGGAGGAGACTGCATTGCAGAACTGGTCCAAGTCTGCTGGGTCAGTCATGGCCAGTTCATACCATCAGGTTTCAGGTAAGACCCAAGTACAGACTGTGTTGAAGTAACAATGTTTATTGCAACAGCAGGGGTGGACAAACGACAGCTCAAGGCAGGCAGGGGTCGATAATCCAGAGTAGTGGCAAAGGTACTGGTCGGCAGGCAGGCTCAGGGGCAGGCAGAGTGGTCAGGCAGGTGGGCTCAGAGTCAGGACAGGCAAGGGTCAAAAGCAGGAGGACGAGAACAGAGAGACTGGGGAAAAAACAGGAGCTGAGAAAATGCAGGTTGACTTGAACAAACAAGACGAGCTGGCATAGACAGACAGAAAAGACAGGTTAAATACCCAGGGGATAAGTGGGGAAGATGGGTGACACCTGGAGGGGGGTGGAGACAAGCACAAGGACAGGTGAATGACAAAATACAACACATTTGACTACTTTATTCATAAGAGTCTTTGGGGGGCAATAATTTTGACCCCTACCTTTATGAGAAAAAAAGCATTACTTGTTAAACAATATCTAATTATTTGAGCAATTGCATCARTGTAAATATAATTTAAAAAAAAATGTGCATACAATATATCTCAGCATTTGAATAATTTATTTTATACAGTCATTATTTTTCATGTTCATTAAGGGTGTCAATAATTTGAGACCCCATTGTATWWWWWWWWWWWATAAYGCTGAGCACAGTCATTTATCTGACAAACAACCTTCACAAAAAAATCCATGACCGTCACAGCCCTAACAACCAGTATATAGCATCATGTCTACACTGTGGTGCTCCCAAAGAGAGATCATCATTTGTTGAGAGGAAAAATAGGAAGGCTTGCAAGCCGAAGAACACCATCCAAACCATGAAGGCACGGGGGTGGCAACATCATTTGTGGGGTGCCTTGCTGCAGTAGGGACTGGTGCACTTCACCAAAATCGAGGCATCATGAGGAGAAACATCAGGCGATATATTGAGCAACATCTCAAAACATCAGTCAGAATGTAAAGCGTGGCCACAAACTGGGTCTCCAAGTGGACAATGACCCCAACCATACTTCAAAGTTGTGGCAAAATGGCTTAAGGACAACAAATCAACGGTATTGGAGTGGCCATCACAAAGCCTGACCTCAACTCCATTGAACATTTGTGGGCAGAACTGAAAAAGCAGTGTCAGCAAAGAGTCCTACAACCTGACTCAAGTTACTCCAGTTCCTGTCAAGGAGGAATGCCAAAAATTCACCCAACTTATGTGGGAAGCTTTGTGGAAGGCTACCCGACATGTTAGACCAAGTTAAACAATTTTAAAAGCAATGCTAACAAATACTAATTGGAGATGTCATGTAAACTTCTGACCCACTGGGATGTGATGAAATAAATAAAGGCTGAAATTAAATATTCCTCACTAATTATTCTTACATTCACAAGATTCTTAAAATAAAGTGGTGAATCCTAACTGACGTAAAACTGTGAATTTTGACTAGATAATGTCAAGGAATTGTGAAACACTGAGTTTAAATGTATTTGGCTATAGGTTATGTACTTAGACTTCATACTGTAACTACAGTGGCTTCAGCATTTGATAGCCACCACATTTACCCAGTAATGCTCAGTGATGCTGCAATTGATGCCTGCATACAACACATTCCAGGGTCATTACAATCACCTTACAATACCGTATCACTGCTGTTGGAAACAGAGCTAACATCGTAAGACTGACCCGAAGTACTAAAAACCTTGAGATCTCACGTCCGCTTGCAATGGCTCGGAGTTATCATTTTAAGGCAGCCAATCATCAAGTAATGGTCTCATTATGTTCCTGCACCATCACCACGGTGCGGTACTAGACTAGGACTTGGTGGAAGGGATACGTTAAGACTGTTTTGACTTGAAGTGTAATAATTACCTGGCCACTGAATCCCTTTTGAATACAGGGGGTCGACAGAGCACCGAGCCCGCATGTCTGTGTGTGGTGTGACAAAAAGTCTGTGTGTGTGTGTATTAGAGAGAGAGAGTGTCCAGTGTGTGGGTGTTAATTACTTGATATTACAGAGTGTCAAATGTGATTGGTTTCAATCTTCATTCTATTACATCTCTTTTCCACGGAGGTTCTCAGGATAAAGTAGCGCTGACAGTGACATTGTCTCTGCTCTCCTACACAGAAGGTCCCAGACAGTTTGATGCAAATAGTTGGACTGGCGAGTCTGACGTCTCTAGTTCTCACAATAGCTGATCTCAGACCAAGTTTTGCATGTAGTGGTTACGACTGTGTGGTGCAGTGTAAGTAGGTAGAATCGAAGTAGTGGTAATGCCAGCAATGCTCCCCTTTGGCACAGTCTGACTTAACACCTGCCTTCTTGGAGGCAAAGTGGGCTACAGTGCCTGCGAAAGTATCTCACCCCCCTCGCATTTTCCTATTTTGTTTGCTTACACCTGGAATTAAAGTAGATTTTTTTGGGGGGTTTGTATCATTTATTTACATCACATGATTACCACTTTGAAGAGCAAAAAATACTTTTTATCGTGAAACAAACAAGAAATATTACAAAAAAACTGAAAACATTTGAGCGCGCATAACTATGTCACCCCTCCAAGTTCAATACTTTGTAAGAGCCACCTTTTTGCAGCAATTACAGCTGAAGTCTTTTTAGGATTTGTCTCCTATAAGCTTGGCACATTTAGCCAACTGGGATTTTTGCCCTTCTTCAAGGCAAAACTGCTCAGCCATCAAGTGTGGAGGGTTCCTGCTGGTGTACAAGACAATATTAAGTTTAATAAACCATACTCGAAAAAATTCTCGAATTGGAAATTGAGGTCGCTGGCTTTGACTAGACATTCAAGAGCATTTAAAATTTTCCCCGTTAAATTACTTGATGTGTTGCTTTAGCAGTAGCTTGGTCATTGTTCCGCTGAAGGTGAACCTCCGTCCCAGTCTCAAACTACTGGAAGACTGAAACAGGTTTCCCCAAGAATTTCCCTGTATTTAACGCCATCCATAATTCTTTCAATTCTGACTAGTTTCCCAGTCCCTGCCAATGAAAAACAAAAAGCATATGCCTGCACCACCATGCCTTCACTGTGGGGATGGTGTTCTCCGGTGATGAGAGGTGTTGGGTTTGTGCCAGACATATAATTTTCCTTGATGGCCAAAAGCTAAAATTTAGTCTCATCTGACCAGAGACCTTTTTACATATGTTTGGGGAGTCTCCCACATTCCGTTTGGCGAACACCAAACGTGTTGCTATTTCTTTCTTTAAGCAATGGCCACTCTTCCGTAAAGCCCAGCCTCGTGGACTATATGGCTTAAAGTGGTCTATGACAGATACTCAAATCTCCACTGTGGAGCTTTGCAGCTCCTTCAGGGTTATCTTGTGTCTCTTTTGTTGCCTCTCTGATTATTGCCCTCCTTGTCTGGTCTGTGAGTTTGGGTGGGCGGCCTCCTTGGCAGGTTTGTTGTGGTGCCATATTCTTAAAAAAAAAAAAAAATGGATTTAATGGTGCTCCGTGGGATGTTCAAAGTTTCTGATATTTTTTATAACCCAACCCTGATCTGTACTTCTCCACAACTTTGTCCCTGACCCGTTTGGTGAGTTCTTTGTTCTTCATGTGCCCCTTGCGTTAGTGGTTTGCAGACTCTGGGGCTTTCAGAACAAGAGTATATATACTGAGATCATGCTGGCAGATCATGTGACACAGGTGGACTCATGTAACTATTACGTGACTTCTGAAGGAATTGGTTGCACCAGATCTCATTTAGGGGCTTCATAGCCAAAGGGGGTGAATACATATGCACGCACCCCTTTTGAGTTTTTATTTTTTGGAATTTTTGAAAACACTTACTTTTTTCAAATTCACTTCACCAATTGTCAAGCTTTTGTGTATGTCCATTACATTACATGAAAATGCAAATAAAAATGTATTTAAATTACAGTTTGTAACGCAACAAAATAGAAAACGCAAGGGGGATGAGTACTTTTGCAAGGCACTGTATAAGATCCGGCGCCGGAAAGAGATGGCCGCGCCTCGCTTCGCGTTCCTTGGAAAATAGCAGTTATTTTGCTTTTTTATGTGTTATTTCTTAACATCGGTACCCCAGGTAATCTTAGGTTCATTTACATACAGTCGGGAGGAACTACTGAATATACGATTAACGTCAACTCATCATCGTTCCTACCAGGAATATGACTTTCCCGAAAACGGCTCCAGTGTTTTGCCTTCCACCCAATACAATGGATCTGATCCCAGCCGCGACCCTGTGCGACGCCGTAAAAGGGGAAAACGAGGCGGTCTCGTGGTCAGGCTTCGGAGACGGGCACATCGCGCTCCACTCCCTAGCATACTACTCGCCAATGTCCAGTCTCTTGACAATAAGAGTTATGAAATCCGAGCACGGGTAGCCATTCCAGAGAGACATCAGGATTGCACGTGCTCTGCTTCACGGAAACATTGGCTAACTCAAGAGACGCTAACGGAGTCGGTGCAGCCAGCTGGTTTCTTCATCGCATCGCGCCGACAGAAACAAACATCTTCTGGTAAGAAGAGGGCGGGGGTATGCCTTATGATTAACGAGACGTGGTGTGATCATCATAACAACACACAGGAACTCAAGTCATTCTGTTCACCTGATCTAGAACTCCTCACAATCAAAATGTCGACCGCATTATCTACCAAGGGAATTCTCTCAATCAGTAATCACAGCCGTATATATTCCCCCCCAAGCAGACACACTCGATGGCCCTGAACGAACTTTTTCTGATCTTTGTAAACTGGAAACCACACACCCTGAGGCTGCATCATCGTAGCTGGGAGATTTAACAAGGCTAATCTAAAAACAAAACTCCCTAAATTCTATCAGCATATCGATTGTGCTACCAGGGCTGGGAACCCTAGATCATTGTTATACTAAATTCGCGACGCATATAAGGCCCTCCCCCGCCCCCTTTCGGAAAAGCTGACCACGACTCCATTTTGTTGATTCCAGCCTACAAACAGAAACTAAAACAACAAGCTCCCGCGCTCAGGTCTGTTCAACGCTGGTCCGACCAATCTGAATCCACGCTTCAAGACTGCTTCGATCACGCGGATTGGAATATGTTCCGCATTGCGTCCAAACAACAATATTGACGAATATGCTGATTCGGTGAGCGAGTTCATTAGAAGTGCATTGACGATGTCGTAATCCCACAGCAACGATTAAAACATTCCCAAACCAGAAACCGTGGATACGGCAGCATTCGCGTGAAACTGAAAGCACGAACCACTGCTTTTAACCAGGCAAGGTGACCGGAAGCAATGACCGAATACAAACAGTGTAGCTATTCTCTTCCGCAAGGCAATCAAACAGGCTAAGTCCCAGTACAGAGACAAATCGAGTCGCAATTCAACAGCTCAGACACAAGAGGTATGTGCAGGGTCTACAGTCAATCACGGATTAACAAAATGAAAACCAGCCCCGTCGCGGACCAGGATGTCTTGCTCCCAGACAGGCTAAACAACTTTTTTGCCCGCTTTGAGGACAATACAGTGCCACTGACACGGCCCCCTTACCAAAACCTGCGGGGCTCTCCTTCACTGCAGCCGAGGTGAGTAAAACATTTAAACGTGTTAACCCTCGCAAGGCTGCAGGCCCAGACGGCATTCCCAGCCGCGTCCTCAGAGCATCGCGCAGACCAGCTGGCTGGTGTTTACGACATATTTCAATCAATCCTTATCCCAGTCTGCTGTTCCCACATGCTTCAAGAGGGCCACCATTGTCCTGTCCAAGAAGCTAAGGTAACCTGAGCTAAACGGACTACCGCCCGTAGCACTCACTTCCGTCATCATGAAGTGCTTTGAGAGACTAGTCAAGGACCATATCACCTCCACCCTACCGGACACCCTAGACCCACTCCAATTTGCTTACCGACCCAATAGGTCCACAGACGACGCAATCGCAACCACACTGCACACTGCCCTAACCCATCTGGACAAGAGGAATACCCATGTGAGAATGCTGTTCATCGATTACAGCTCAGCATTTAAACACCATAGTTACCTCCAAACTCGTCATCAAGCTCGAACCCTGGGTCCTCGACCCCGCCCTGTGCAAACTGGGTCCTGGACTTCCTGACGGGCCGCCCCCAGGTGTGAGGGTAGGTAACAACATCTCCACCCCGCTGATCCTCAACACTGGGGCCCACAAGGGTGCGTTCTGAGCCCTCTCTGTACTCCCTGTTCACCCACGACTGCGGTGGCCCATGCACGCCTCCAACTCAATCATCAAGTTTGCGGATGACACTACAGTGGTAGGCTTGATTACCAACAACGACGAGACGCGCCTACAGGGAGGAGGTGAGGGCCCTCGGAGTGTGGTGTCAGGAAAATAACCTCAACACTCAACGTCAACAAAACAAAGGAGATGATTGTGGACTTCAGGAAAGCAGAGGGAGCACCCCCCATCCACATCGACGGGTCAGTAGTGGAGAAGGTGGAAAGTTTTCAAGTTCCTCGGTGTAACACATCACGGACAAATTGAATTGGTCCACCCACACAGACAGCGTTGTGAAGAAGGCGCGCAGAGCGCCTCTTCAACCTCAGGAGGGCTGAAAGAAATTCGCTTGTCACCAAAAGCACTCACAAACTTCTACAGATGCACAATCGAGAGCATCCTGTCGGGCTGTATCACCGCCTGGTACGGCAAACTGCTCCGCCCACAACCGTAAGGCTCTCCAGAGGGTAGTGAGGTCTGCAGAACGCACCACCGGGGGCAAACTACCTGCCCTACAGACCCACTACACCACCCGATGTCACAGGAAGGCCATAAAGATCATCAAGGACAACAACCAACCCAAGCCACTGCCTGTTCACCCGCTATCATCCAGAAGGCGAGGTTCAGTAACAGGTGCATCAAAGCAGGGACCGAGAGACTGAAAAACAGCTTCTATCTCAAGGCCATCAGACTGTTAAACAGCCACCACTAAACATTTAGCGGCGCTGCCAACATACTGACTCAACTCCAGCCACTTTAAAAATGGGAATTGATGGAAATTATGTAAAAATGTACCACTAGCCACTTCTAAACAATGCCACTTAAAATAAGTTTTCATACCCTACATTACCCATCTCATATGCTATATACTGTACTCTATATCATCTACTGCATCTTGCCATTTTAGTAATACATGTACCACTAGCCACTTTAAACTATGCCACTTTAATTTTTACATACCCTACCAGTACTCATCTCATATGTATATACCGTACTCAATACCATCTACTGCATCTTGCCATGCCGTTCTGTACCACCACCATTCATATATCTTTATGTACATATTCTTTATCCCTTTTACACTTGCTGTGTGTGTATAAGGTAGTAGTTGTGGAATTGTTAGTGTAGATTACTTGTTGGTTATTACTGCATTGTCGGAACTAGAAGCACAAGCATTTCGCTACACTCGCATTAAACATCTGCTAACCATGTGTATGTGACTAATAAAATTTGATTTGATTTGATTGATATGCTAACTCATGAGCAAGTTTATAAGGAAGTATATAGGAGATGTTGTATACACTGAGACTATTAAAAACCTTCCCTAACCAGAAACCGTGAATGTATGGCTGCATTCATGCTAAATTTAAGCACGTTCCACCGCAGTTAATCATGGCAAGGCGTCTGGGAATATGGCCGAATACAAACAGTGTACCATGAGGCGATAAAACAAGCAAAGTGTCAGTATAGAGACAAATTGGAGTTGCAATTCAATGCCTCAATATCGAGACATATGTGGCAGGGTCTATAAACAATCATGAATTACAAACAGAAAATCAGCCTCGTCGCAGACATCGACGTCTTGCTTCCAGACGAACTAAACACCTTCTTTGCCCGCTTTGAGGATAATACAATGCCACCAACGCATTAATCTTTATATTTATATTCTTATCCCATTCCTTTACTAGATTGTGTATATTAGGTTTTGTTGTGGAATTGTTGATATTACCTGTTAGATACTACGGCACTGTCTGATCTAGAAGCATAAGCATTTCGCTACACTCGCAATAACATCTGCTAACCATGTGTATATGACCAATACAATTTGATTTGAATTGATTTGGTAGAGCTCCAAGACAGGATTTGTCGAGCACAGATCTGGGAAGGGTACCAAAGCATTTCTGCAGCATTAAGGTCCCCAAGAACATAGTGGCCTCCATCATTTTAAATGTAAGAATTTGGAACCACCAAGACTCTTCCTAGAGCTGGCCGCCCAGCCAAACTGAGCAATCAGGGGAGAAGGCCTTGGTCAGGGAGGTGACCAAGACACCAATGGTCACTCTGACAGAGCTCTTGACTTCCCTGTGGATATGGGAAAACCTTCCAGAAGGACAACCATCTCTGTAGCACTCCACCAATCAGGCCTTTATGGAAACCCACTCCTCAGTAAAAAAAATGATTTAACTAGACAAGTCAGTTATTAAGAACAAATTCTTATTTACAATGACAGCCTGCCATAGTCAATGTGCGCCACCCTATGGGACTCCCAATCCAGATGTGATGCAGCCTGGATTTGAACCAGGTACTGCAGTGACACCTCTTGCACTGAGATGCAGGGTCTTAGACCACTGCGTCACTCGGGAGCCCAAGGCACGTGAAAGTAAAAGGCACATGCCACTTAGAGTTTTCCAAAAGGCAACATGAACATGAGAAACAAGATTCAACTCTTTGGCCTGAATGCCAAGCGTCACGTGTGAAGAAAACCTGGTACCATTCCCACAGTGAAGCACGTGGTGCAGCATTCTTGAGTGGCCCAGCCAGAGCCCGGACTCGAACCCGATCGAACATCTCTGGAGAGACCTGAAAATAGCTGTGCAGCAACCTCTCCCCATCCAACCTGGCAGAGCTTGAGAGGATCTGCAGAGAAGAATGGGAGAAACTCCCCAAATACAGGTGTGCCAAGCTTGTAGCGTCATACACAAGAAGACTCGAGGCTGTAATTGCTTCAACAAAGTTGCTTCCACAAAGTACTGAGTAAAGGGCCTGAATACTTATGTAAATGTGATATTTTGTTTTCTAAAAACCTGTTTTTGCTTGTCACTATGGGGTGTTTTGTGTGTGTATATTGAAGAGGGAAAAAAAACAATTTGATCCATTTTAGAATAAGGCTGGAAAAGACATAAAGTGAAAAATTCAAGTTGTCTGAATACTTTCCGAATACACTGTACATGCATAATTCAAGCTACACTTAATATGAACCATGCCTGACATTTCGCATGTACCTTGTAGAATAGAGATTAGTCAAAGCTGCCATGGCTAAATTTTTAAATATTTTTTTATTTAAACAAAAAACGATTCTGGTACTGTCAACAACTCAAGATTAACCTATAAGAAGACAGAGGTTAAACCATCTATCTACTTTTTCTTTTTACTCCAGTGCCAATACCTCAAAAGGAAAGGCAATCAAATATCTTCCTTCCTGGGTGTAAATAAATATCATATTTTATGTCATCGCCATGCCAGCTGCATATTCATAAGATGTGTGAGCCTCTATCGCTGCAACTTCAGGGGGCCTGAAGTTGTCAACGACAGTTCAAAGGCCACAGTGATATATGCCGTTACCCCCCTACCCGAGCTCAGAGCGATGGGCTTATGTGAGGTCAGACAGGTCCGGGTCAAACCATTCACTGACATGTAGAGGGGGTT
>NC_036838.1:950423-964402 GCF_002910315.2 Salvelinus sp. IW2-2015 | reverse complement strand
AAAATTGTGTACACGCCTGGCCTTAGTTATCTTTGTTTTCTGTAAATTTTTGGTGAGGTCAGGGTGTGACAGGGGGGATGTGTGTGTGTATTTGTCCCGTCTTGGGTGGTTGTATGGTATAGGGGGTTAGAGAGTGTATGGGTTTGTGTTGAGTGTAGGTGTCTAGGTATGTCTATGGTTGCCGTGAATGGTTCTCAATCAGAGACAGCTGTCATTCATTGTCTCTGATTGGGAGCATATTTAAAGGCAGCCATAGGCATTAGGTTAATGTGGGTAATTGTCTATGTGTAGTGTTTAGTGTCAGCACTATTTGTGTGTATAGCTTCACGATCGTCTGTTTTGTTTTCTTCATAATAAAAAGATGTCGTTCTATCACCGCTGCGCCTTGTCCACTCTGCCTCATTACGACGATCGTGACAGAATTACCCACCAAACTCACGCAAGCAGCGTGTTAAGCAGCAGCAGGAGCAGCGCAACAGGATTCTTGAACTTGGGAGGAGATACTGGAGGTAAGGACCTGGCACAACCGGGAGAATATCGCCTCCCTCGTGAAGAGCTGAGAGCAGCTAAAGCCGAGAGGAGGCGATATGAGGAGGCACTACGGAAGCAAGGCTGGAAGCCCACCGAGTAAAACCCAAAAATTTATTGGGGGGGAGGCTACAAGGGAGTGTGGCGATTGGCAGGTAGGAGACCTGCGCCAACTTCCTATGCTTACCGTGGAGCGCGGAGAGTACGGGCAGACACCGTGTTATGCGGTAGGCGCATGGTGTCTCCTGTACGTGTGCATAGCCCGGTGCGGGTTATTCCACCTCCCGCACTGGCAGGGCTAGATTGAGTATTGAGCCAGGTGCCATGAAGCCGGCTCAACGCGTCTGGTCTCCAGTGCGTCCCTCGGGCCGGCATAACATGGCACCAGCCTTACGCATGGTGTCCCCCGGTTCGCCTACCACGCCCAGTGCGGGTTATCCACCTCCCCGCACTGGTCGGGCTACGGGGAGCATACAACCAGGTAAGGTTGGGCAGGCTCAGTGCTCAAGGGAGCCAGTACGCCTGCATGGTCCGGTATATCGGCGCCACACTCCCCGCTCCAGCCCAGTACCACCAGTGCCAACACCAGGCTTCCAGTGTGTCTCCAGAAGCCCAGTTCCTCCTCCACGCACTCGCCCTATGGTGCGTGTCTCCAGCCCGGTACACCCAGTTCGGCACCAAGCACCAAGCCTCCTGTGCGTCTCCAGAGTCCTTGCGTCCTGTTGATGCTCCCCGCACTAGCCTTGAGGTGCATGTCCTTAGCCCGGTACCTCCAGTCTTCCGGTACCACCACCAGACCTACCTGCGCCTCAGCCGGCCAGAGTCTGCCGTCTGCCCAGTGCCGCCTGCGCTGTCCGTCTGCCACGACGCGCCCTGCGCTATCCCATCTGCCCAGAGCCGTCAGAGCCCGCCCATCTGCCCAGAGCCTCAGAGCCGCCCGTCTCCCGAGCCGTCAGAGCCGCCCGTCTGTCCCGAGCCGTCAGAGGCCCCCGTCTGTCCCGAGCCGTCAGAGCCGCCCGTCTGTCCCGAGCCGTCAGAGCCGCCCGTCTGTTCCCGAGCCGCCAGAGCGCCCCGCCAGTCAAGATGCCGCCAGAGCCGTCCGCCAGTCAGGAGCAGCCAGAGCCGTCCGACAGTCAGGAGCAGCCAGAGCCTGCTCGCCCGTCAGCCGAGCAGCCCAGAGCCGTCCGCCACAGGAGCAGCCAGAGCCGTCCGCCAGACAGGAGCAGCCAGAGCCGTCCGCCAGACAGGAGCAGCCAGAGCCGTCCGCCAGACAGGAGCAGCCAGAGCCGTCCGCCAGACAGGAGCAGCCAGAGCCGTCAGCCAGAGCAGCAGACCGTCCGCCAGACAGGAGCAGCCAGAGCCGTCCGCCAGACAGGAGCAGCCAGAGCCGTCCCAGCCAGACAGACCAGAGACCGTCCGCCAGCCATGACGCACCAGAGCCGTCCGCCAGCGATGGACCAGCCAGACCGCCGCCAGCCAGCATGACCAGCCAGAGAGCCGTCCGCCAGCCATGACCAGCCAGAGCCGGTCCGCTCAGCCATGACCAGCCAGAGCCGCCCGCCAGCCAGGACCTGCCAGAGCCGCCAGTCAGCCAGGACCTGCCAGAGCTGCCAGTCAGCCAGGACCTGCCAGCCAGGATCTGCCAGAGCCACCAGCCAGCCAGGATCTGCCAGAGCGCCAGCCAGCCAGGATCTGCCAGAGCCGCCAGATCAGCCAGGATCTGCCAGAGCCACCAAAGCGGTATTAACTATGGTGGAGTGGGGGCCACGTCCCGCACCCGAGCCGCCGCCGTAGGAAGGCCCACCCGGACCCTCCCCTTCTGTGTCAGGTTTTGCGGCCGGAGTCCGACCTTTGGGGGGGGGGGGGTGAGTACTGTGACGCCCTGGCCTAGTTATCTTTGTTTTCTGTAATATTTTTGAGGTCAGGGTGTGACAGGGGGGATGTGTGTGTGTATTTGTCTCGTCTTGGGTGGTTGTATGGTATAGGGGGTTTAGTAAGAGAGTGTATGGGTTTGGTTGAGTGTAGATGTCTAGGTATGTCTATGGTTGCCTGAATGGTTTCTCAATCAGAGACAGCTCTATTCATTGCTCTGATTGGAGCCATATTAAGGCAGCCATAGGCATTAGTTAATGTGGGTAATTGTCTATGTGTTAGTGTTTAGTGTCAGCACTATTTGTTTGGTAAGTACTTCTACGATCGTCTGTTTGTTGTTTTTCTTTCATAAATAAAAAGATGTCGTTCTTCATCACGCTGCGCCTTGGTCCACTCTGCCTCATTACGACGATCGTGACATCCTGGGTGTAAAATAATATAATATTTTATGTCATCACCATGCCAGCTGCAATATTCATAAGATGTATGAGCCTCTACGCTGCAACTTCAGGGGGGCCTGAAGTTGTCAACGACAGGTTCAAAGGCACAGTGATATGCCGTTACCCCCCCCCGGAGGCTGCAGAGCGAGGGCTTATGTGAGGTCAGACAGTCCGGTCTTAAACCATTCACTGACATGTAGAGGGGGGTTTGGAGCACCACAGTGTAGACATGATGCTATATACTGGTTGTTAGGGCTGGTACGGTCATGGATTTTTTTGTGAAGGTTGTTGTCAGATAAATGCGACTGTGCTCAGCGTTATAATTTTTTTTAATACAATGGGGTCTCAAATTATTGACACCCTTAATGAACATGAAAAATAATGACTGTATAAAATAAATATCAAATGCTGAGATATATTGTATGCAATTTTTTTTAAATATATATTACACTGATGCAATTGCTCAAATAATTAGATATTGTTTAACAAGTAATGCTTTTTTCTCATAAAGGTAGGGGTCAAAATTATTGCCCCCAAAGACTCTTATGAATAAAGTAGTCAAATGTGTTGTATTTGTCATTCACCTGTCCTTGTGCTTGTCTCCACCCCCCTCCAGGTGTCACCCATCTTCCCCACTTATCCCCTGGTATTTAACCTGTCTTTTCTGTCTGTCTATGCCAGCTCGTCTTGTTTGTTCAAGTCAACCTGCATTTTCTCAGCTCCTGTTTTTTCCCCAGTCTCTCTGTTCTCGTCCTCCTGCTTTTGACCCTTGCCTGTCCTGACTCTGAGCCACCTGCCTGACCACTCTGCCTGCCCCTGAGCTGCCTGCGCCGACCAGTACCTTTGCACTACTCTGGATTATCGACCCCTGCCTGCCTTGAGCTGTCGTTTGTCCCCCTGCTGTTGCAATAAACATTGTTACTTCAACACAGTCTGTACTTGGGTCTTACCTGAAACCTGATGGTATGAACTGGCCATGACTGACCCAGCAGACTTGGACCAGTTCTGCAATTCAGCTCCTCCCAAGAGCCATCATTAGTAGACACGAGGAGTTGCTTTGCGGTTTGATGGAAGGAGTATCTAGGACAGCGCGCACCGAACGTCACAACCTAGCATTGGACGTATTGCGGGAGCAATTCCGTGGGTTGCCGACCAGGCAGCCTACCACGACGGTAACCTCCCAGCCCCTCAGTAACCCGGCTGGTAGCAGCGCTGTCATCCCGGTTTCCCAGGAACCCCGCTTAACTCCCCCGGGCGCTACGATGGAGATTCCAGAACCGTGCGGGCCTTTCTGTCCCAGTGCTCCCTCATTTTGGAGCTGCAGCCTTCTTGTTCCCCTTGGACCGCTCGAAGATAGCGTACATTATTACGCTGATGTTCAGGTGGGCACTTGCCTGGGCCACGGCGGTGTGGGAGCAACAATCCGCCGTCTGCCTCAGTCTGGAGGTTTTCGAGGCTCCGGTGTCCAGGAGAGAGGCTGCCCGGAAGTTATCCAACTTCGCAGGACACCCTCAGTGTGGTAAACTATGCGGTGGAGTTCTGCACGCTAGCAGCGGAGGTACCTGGAACCCGGAAGCTCTCTGTTTGACATGTTCCTGGACGGATTATCGGAGGAGGTAAAAATGAGCGGCACCCCGAGAACTACCGACGGATCTCGACTCACTCATCCTTTAACCATCCGATCGATGGTCGGCTACGGGAACGTAGGAGGAGAAGAGGTTCGATTGTGGTCCCAATCACTCACTCAGGGATCCCACCTTCATCTGAGACTGAATCCGGCAAGTCCCAGAGAGATCGGAGCTGCGCCGAGTCCCTCCAAGAGCCTCCGGAGACTGCCAATTCACCTCTTCTTGAGCCGTTGCAGCTCGGCATGCTAGGTTCTCTCCACCGAACGCGTATGCAGACTTGAAACCAAATGTTGTCTTTGCTGTACTGCCGGTCATTATGTGTCTACCTGTCCCTTTAAGAGATCTAGCTCATTTGTTGGAGTGAGTACTTTTGGTGGACCTTAAAGACTGTTTTTCACTCCCCTTGCTCGCCCCCCTCTCGTGCCCTCCTGCGGTGGGGCGACCAGGCCATGTCTCTCCAGGCACATCACTCACATTAATGTTGATGTTACCATGATTACGAATAATCCTGAATAGTGTTGAGTCAGAAAATTACAGAGGCTCAAAGAACCCTCAAGACATGCTAACCTCCCCTGTTATTGTAATGGTGAGAAGTAGCACTTTTTTTTAATTTTACCAGGCAAGTCATTTAAGAACAAATTATTTTACAATGACAGCTAGGAACAGTGTGTTAAATGCCTTGTTCAGGGGCAGAACGACAGATTTTTACCTTGTCAGCTCGGGGATTTGATCTAGCAACCTTTACCGTTACTGGCCCAACGCTCTAACCGCTAGGCTACCTGCCACCCCGAGCATGTCTTGGGGTATGATCTTTAACCCTCAATAACTTTAATTTAACTTTAATTCTATTAAAACGGTTAGTACATTATTTCAATTTCATGACAGTCCTTATCCATAATCCTACAGTTACACATTAAACAATTAGTGTGCCGTCCTAGGCCTAGGATGCTGTTGTATGAGCCTACTGTATAGACTACATAGAAGATAGTAGTATCTAGTTGTTTTATGGAATAGATAGGGAAACAATTCAGGGGAAGTTTGAATGTTTTATTTCCACAAAGATGTAAAGCTGGAACACAGAATCGTCAAAAATACCAGAAGGTCTATTAGTCTCCAGCCAAACCATTTATAATCTCACAGGAAGGAAGATATTTGATTGCCTTTCCTTTTGAGGTATTGGCACTGGAGTAAAAAGAAAAAGTAGATAGATGGTTTAACCTCTGTCTTCTTATAGGTTAATCTTGAGTTGTTGACAGTACCAGAATCGTTTTTTTGTTTAAATAAAAAAAATATTTAAAAAATTTAGCCATGGCAGCTTTGACTAATCTCTATTCTACAAGGTACATGCGAAATGTCAGGCATGGTTCATATTAAGTGTAGCTTGAATTATGCATGTACAGTGTATTCGGAAAKTATTCAGACAACTTGAATTTTTYCACTTTATGKTCTTTTCCAGCCTTATTCTAAAATGGATCAAATTGTTTTTTTTCCCTCTTCAATATACACACACAAAACACCCCATAGTGACAMAGCAAAAACAGGTTTTTAGAAAACAAAAATATCACATTTACATAAGTATTCAGGCCCTTTACTCAGTACTTTGTGGAAGCAACTTTGTTGAAGCAATTACAGCCTCGAGTCTTCTTGTGTATGACGCTACAAGCTTGGCACACCTGTATTTGGGGAGTTTCTCCCATTCTTCTCTGCAGATCCTCTCAAGCTCTGCCAGGTTGGATGGGGAGAGTTGCTGCACAGCTATTTTCAGGTCTCTCCAGAGATGTTCGATCGGGTTCGAGTCCGGGCTCTGGCTGGGCCACTCAAGAATGCTGCCACCACGTGCTTCACTGTGGGAATGGTACCAGGTTTTCTTCACACGTGACGCTTGGCATTCAGGCCAAAGAGTTGAATCTTGTTTCTCATGTTCATGTTGCCTTTTGGAAAACTCTAAGTGGCATGTGCCTTTTACTTTCACGTGCCTTGGGCTCCCGAGTGACGCAGTGGTCTAAGACCCTGCATCYCAGTGCAAGAGGTGTCACTGCAGTACCTGGTTCAAATCCAGGCTGCATCACATCTGGATTGGGAGTCCCATAGGGTGGCGCACAATTGCAGGCTGTCATTGTAAATAAGAATTTGTTCTTAATAACTGACTTGTCTAGTTAAATCATTTTTTTTACTGAGGAGTGGGTTTCCATAAAGGCCTGATTGGTGGAGTACTACAGAGATGGTTGTCCTTCTGGAAGGTTTTCCCATATCCACAGGGGAAGTCAAGAGCTCTGTCAGAGTGACCATTGGGTTCTTGGTCACCTCCCTGACCAAGGCCCTTCTCCCCTGATTGCTCAGTTTGGCTGGGCGGCCAGCTCTAGGAAGAGTCTTGGTGATTCCAAACTTCTTACATTTAAGAATGATGGAGGCCACTATGTTCTTGGGGACCTTCAATGCTGCAGAAATGCTTTGGTACCCTTCCCCAGATCTGTGCCTCGACACAATCCTGTCTTGGAGCTCTACCAAATCAATTCAAATCAAATTGTATTGGTCAYATACACATGGTTAGCAGATGTTATTGCGAGTGTAGCGAAATGCTTATGCTTCTAGATCAGACAGTGCCGTAGTATCTAACAGGTAATATCAACAATTCCACAACAAAACCTAATATACACAATCTAGTAAAGGAATGGGATAAGAATATATAAATATAAAGATTAATGCGTTGGTGGCAYTGTATTATCCTCAAAGCGGGCAAAGAAGGTGTTTAGTTCGTCTGGAAGCAAGACGTCGATGTCTGCGACGAGGCTGATTTTCTGTTTGTAATTCATGATTGTTTATAGACCCTGCCACATATGTCTCGATATTGAGGCATTGAATTGCAACTCCAATTTGTCTCTATACTGACACTTTGCTTGTTTTATCGCCTCATGGACACTGTTTGTATTCGGCCATATTCCCAGACGCCTTGCCATGATTAACTGCGGTGGAACGTGCTTTAAATTTAGCATGAATGCAGCCATACATTCACGGTTTCTGGTTAGGGAAGGTTTTAATAGTCTCAGTGTATACAACATCTCCTATATACTTCCTTATAAACTTGCTCACTGAGTTAGCATATACAGTGCCTTGCAAAAGTACTCATCCCCCTTGGCGTTTTTCCTATTTTGTTGCATTACAAACTGTAATTTAAATAAATTTTTATTTGCATTTCATGTAATGTAATGGACATACACAAAATAGTTGAAATTGGTGAAGTGAATTTGAAAAAAGTAAGTGTTTCAAAAAATTCCAAAAAATAAAAACTCAAAAGGGGTGCGTGCATATGTATTCACCCCCTTTGCTATGAAGCCCCTAAATGAGATCTGGTGCAACCAATTACCTTCAGAAGTCACGTAATTAGTTACATGAAGTCCACCTGTGTCACATGATCTGCCACATGATCTCAGTATATATACTCTTGTTCTGAAAGGCCCCAGAGTCTGCAAAACCACTACGCAAGGGGCACCATGAAGAACAAAGAACTCACCAAACGGGTCAGGGACAAAGTTGTGGAGAAGTACAGATCAGGGTTGGGTTATAAAAAATATCAGAAACTTTGAACATCCCACGGAGCACCATTAAATCCATTWTTTYTTTTTTTWAAGAATATGGCACCACAACAAACCTGCCAAGAGAGGGCCGCCCACCAAAACTCACAGACCAGACAARGAGGGCAATAATCAGAGAGGCAACAAAGAGACCAAAGATAACCCTGAAGGAGCTGCAAAGCTCCACAGTGGAGATTTGAGTATCTGTCCATAGGACCACTTTAAACCATACACTCCACAAAGCTGGGCATTACAGAAGATTGTCCAGAAAAAAAGCTAATGATCAACTTCACCAGGGTAGGGGGCAGCATTTGGAATTTTGGATGAAAAGCGTGCCCAAATTAAACTGTCTGCTATTTAGGCGCAGAAGATAGGATATGCATATGATTAGTAGATTTGGATAGCAAACACTCTAAAGATTCCAAAACTGTTAAAATAATGTCTGTGAGTATAACAGAACTGATCTGGCAGGCGAAAACCCGAGGAAAATCCAACCAGGAAGTACTATTATTTTGAAAGGCTGTTTTTCCATTGAAAGCCTATCCACCATACAAAGACTTAGGGACCAGTTCACAAGCTCTATGGCTTCTTCTATATGTGGCCAGTCTTTAGGCATTGTTTCAGGCTTTTACTCAGAAAAATTAGGAAGATACAGCACTTTCAATCAGTGGCCAGTGGAACATTCAAACAATCAGCCATGCGCCTGATCGGGAACGCGCCTTTCTTGTTTCTCATTTTCTATTGACGAAGCTTTTGTCCGGTTGAAATTGTATTGATTATTTATGACAAAAACAACCGGAGGATTGATTTTAAACATCGTTTGGCATGTTTCCACTAACTTCTATTGTACCTTAAAAAAAACTTTTCGTCTGGACTTAGTGCACGTGCCTTGAGCATTCGGATTACTGGACAAAACGCGCAAACAAAAGGAGGTTTTTGGTCATAAAGAGGGACATTATCGAACAAAACAAACATTTATTGTCTAACATGGAGACCTGGGAGTGCCACCAGATGAAGATCATCAAAGGTAAGTGATTAATTTTAATGCTATTTCTGACTTTTGTGAGCCCTCTCCTTGGCTGGAAAACTGCTGTATGGGTTTCTGTGGCTAGGTGCTGACCTAACATAATCGCAAAGTGTGCTTTCGCCGTAAAGCCTTTTTGAAATCTGACACAGAGGTTGCATTGAGGAGAAGTTTATCTTTATTTGTATGTTTAACACTTGTATCGTTTATCAATGTTTATGATGAGTATTTCTGTAATTTGATGTGGCTCTCGGAACTTTCACCGGATGTTTGTTTGAGACAATGCATTTCTGAACATAACGCGCCAATGTAAACTGAGATTTTCGGATATAAATATGAACTTTATCTAACAAAACATACATGTATTGTGTAACATGCAGTCCTATGAGTGCCATCTGATGAAGATCATCAAAGATTAGTGATTCGTTTAATCGCAATTTCTAACTTTTGTGAGCCCTTTCCTTGGCTGGAAAATGGCTGTATGGGTTTCTGTGGCTAGGTGCTGACCTAACATAATCGCAAAGTGTGCTTTCGCCGTAAAGCCTTTTTTAGATAACTCCAGGACCTTTTCATTCATAACAATCACACATTGTGTAGAAACAACACCAAAACAGTAAATGCTCATGTTCTGATGCCCCTCCCACTCAGCAAAACGCCTTGAAAGAGAGAGAGAGAGACTTCTTTTTGGAAATACAATGGAGAGACAGGAGTTCAAAGTCACGTACTGCTTGCTTCCCCAGACTGACTGTTAGCAAATCTCCTAACATCCAGCCGCATCTATTTCCCTCCACTAAATGAAAGATGCTTACACAATATGTTTGGTAATGGCCGATGTTTAAACAGGTTATTATCATTAAAATCGAAATGGGAATAAAAAGGGAAGAAGAAGGGGATAGAAAAGTTAATGTGGCGTGGCCCCGTTTTACAGCCACTCTCAGTCTTTTTCATAGATAAACCACTAGATCATTTTTATTTGACAGTGTGTTAATTGAATGTGGGTCCTGGGGTATAATGTGTCATTATTAGTCTTGATCAACGACAACCCCTCAAGAGAGTGACACCATTCACCCCGACCAAGTGAGAAAGAGAGGGAGAGAGTGACAGAAAGAGGAAGGGGGAGGGAAAGACTATTTGCATGTGTGAGAGAGAAAGAGAGCGGGGGTAGTGAGAGAGCGAGAGAGAGAGAGAAAGACAGAGAGAGGGGGTGTGAGTGAGAGAGAGAGAGAAACAGAGAGGGAGAGAGAGAATGAGAGATAGAGAGGTAGGGGATCTGCCCCCTCAACATCCTCTATGACATCATTACTTACTCATCGCATTCTACCTAGTGTGCTAATGTTCAGGAAATGCCAAGAGAGATCAACGTTACAAGGTACAGTGCCTTGCAAAAGTATTCACCCCACTTTGTTGCATTACAACCTGTTATTTAAATGGATTATTATTTGGATTTCATGTAATGGACATACACAAAATAGTCAAAATTGGTGAAGTGGAATGAAAAATATAACTTGCTTCAAAAAATTTGACATAAAAAAAACAGAAAAGTGTTGCGTGCATATGTATTCACCCCCTTTGCTATGAAGCCCCTAAATAAGATCTGGTGCAACCAATTACCTTCAGAAGTCACATAATTAATTAAATAAAGTCCATCTGTGTGCAATCTAAGTGTAACATGATCTGTCACATGATCTCAGTATATATACACCTGTTCTGAAAGGCCCCAGAGTCTGCAACACCACTAAGAGAGGGGCACCACCAAGCAAGCAGCAGCACGGAGACCAAGGAGCTCTTCAAACAGGTCAGGGACAAAGTTGTGGAGAGGTACAGATCAGGGTTTGGGTATAAAAAAATATCAGAAACTTTGAACATCCCACGGAGCACCATTAAATCCATTTTTTTTTTTTTTTAAGAATATGGCACCACAACAAACCTGCCAAGAGAGGGCCGCCACACCAAACTACAAGACCAGACAAGGAGGGCAATAATCAGAGAGGCAACAAAGAGACCAAAGATAACCCTGAAGGAGCTGCAAAGCTCCACAGTGGAGATTTGAGTATCTGTCCATAGGACACTTTAAGCCATATAGCCCACAGAGCTGGGCTTTACGGAAGAGTGGCAATTGCTTAAAAGAAAGAAATAAGCAAACACGTTTGGTGTTCGCCAAACGGAATGTGGGAGACTCCCAAACATATGTAAAAAGGTACTCTGGTCAGATGAGACTAAATTTTAGCTTTTTGGCCATCAAGGAAAATTAATATGTCTGGCACAAACCCAACACCTCTCATCACCGGAAACACCATCCCCACAGTGAAGCATGGTGGTGGCAGCATCATGCTTTTTGTTTTTCATTGGCAGGGACTGGGAACTAGTCAGAATTGAAAGAATTATGGATGGCGTTAAATACAGGGAAATTCTTGAGGGAAACCTGTTTCAGTCTTCCAGAGATTTGAGACTGGGACGGAGGTTCACCTTCCAGCAGGACAATGACCCTAAGCATACTGCTAAAGCAACACTCAAGTAATTTAACGGGAAACATTTAAATTGTCTGGAATGTTCTAGTCAAAGCCCAGACCTCATTCCAATTGAGAATCGGTAGTATAACTTAAATATTGCTGTACACCAGCAGGAACCCATCCAACTTGATGGAGCTGGAGCAGTTTTGCCTTGAAGAATGGGCAAAAATCCCAGTGGCTAAATGTGCCAAGCTTATAGAGACAAATCCTAAAAGACTTCAGCTGTAATTGCTGCAAAAGGTGGCTCTACAAAGTATTGACTTTGGAGGGGTGAATAGTTATGCGCGCTCATGTTTTCAGTTTTTTTGTATTATTTCTTGTTTGTTTCACGATAAAAAGTATTTTGCATCTTCAAATGGGTATCATGTTGTGTAAATAAAATGATACAAACCCCCCAAAAAATCTACTTTAATTCCAGGTTGTAAGGCAACAAAATAGGAAAATGCGAAGGGGGGTGAATACTTTCGCAAGGCACTGTAGCCCACTTTGCCTCAAGAAGCAGGTGGTAAAGCTCAAGAACTGTGCCAAGGGGGAGCATGCTGCATATACCACCTACTTCGATCTACCTACTACACTGCACCACACAGTCTAACCACTACCATGCAAAACTGGTCTGAGATCAGCTATTGGAGAACTAGAGACAGTCAGACCTCGCCAGTCCCAACTATTTGCATCCAAACTGTACTGGGACCTTCTGTTAGAGAGCCAGAGACAATGTCACTGTCAGCCGCTACTTTATCCTGAGATACCTCCCGTGGAAAAGAGATTTAATAGAATGAAGATGAAACCAAATCACATTTGACACTCTGTAATATCAATGTAATTAACACCCACACACTGACACTCTCTCTCTCTAATACACACAAACACAGACTTTTGTCACACACACACACAGACATGCGGCTCGGTGCTCTGTCGACCCCCTTGTACTGCAGAAAGGGATCAGTGGCCAAGCGTATTATTACACTCAAGTCAAACAGTCTTAACGTATCCTTCCACCAAGGCCTAGTCTAGTACCSCTACCGTGGTGATGGTGCAGGAAACATAATGAGACCATTAGCTTGATGATTGGCTGCCTTAAAATGGATAACTCCGAGCCATGCAAGGGACGTGAGTCTCAAGGTTTTTAGTGACTTCTGTCGTCTTAGATGTTGCTCTGTTCCAACAGCAGGTGCTACGGTAAGGTGATTGTAATTGACCCTGAATGTGTTGTAATGCAGGCATCAATGCAGCATCACTGSAAGCATACTGGGTAAATGTGTGGCTATCAAATGCTGATAAGCCAACTGTAGTTACAGTTGAAGTCTAAAGTTTACATACACCTTAGCCAAATACATTTAAACTCAGTTTTTCACAATTCCTGACATTTAATCCTAGTAAAAATTCACAGTTTTACGTCAGTTAGGATCACCACTTTATTTTAAGAATGTGAATGTAAGAATAATAGTASAGAGAATWAWTTATTTCAGCCWTTATTTATTTCATCACAATCCCAGTGGGTCAGAAGTTTACATACACTCAATTAGTATTTGGTAGCATTGCTTTTAAATTGTTTAACTTGGGTCTAACATGTCGGGTAGCCTTCCACAAGCTTCCCACAATAAGTTGGGTGAATTTTGGCCCATTCCTCCTGACAGAACTGGAGTAACTGAGTCAGGGTTGTAGGACTCTTTGCTGACACATGCTTTTTCAGTTCTGCCCACAAATGTTCAATGGGATTGAGGTCAGGGCTTTGTGATGGCCACTCCAATACCTTGATTTGTTGTCCTTAAGCCATTTTGCCACAACTTTGGAAGTATGGTTGGGGTCATTGTCCACTTGGAAGACCCATTTGTGGCCACGCTTTAACWTCCTGACTGATGTTTTGAGATGTTGCTTCAATATATCCGCATGATTTTGCTCCTCATGATGCCATCTATTTTGTGAAGTGCACCAGTCCCTCCTGCAGCAAAGCACCCCCACAACATGATGTTGCCACCCCCGTGCTTCATGGTTGGGATGGTGTTCTTCGGCTTGCAAGCCTAAAGAGAGAGATAGAGTACATTTAGTAGACTCATTACATTACTGGTAGCCTTACAGAAGTGTGCTCTTATTCTACTTCGTGTGTGTGTGTGTGTGTGTGTGTGTGTGTGTGTGTGGTGTGTGTGTGTGTGTGTGTGTGTGTGTGTGTGTGTGTGTTTGGTGTGTGTGTGTGTGTGTGTGTGTGTGTGTTGTGTGTGTTGTTGTGTGTGTGTGGTGTGTGTGTGTGGGTGTGTTGTGTGTGGCGTGTGTGTGTGTGAGCGTGTGTTTTGCCTATTATCTCTCTGAAAGAGATGTAGGTATTTCAAAAGACCAGCTCACTAACATTGATAACCTGCCAGATATTTTAATGAACTCTCTCTGTGATGGCCCCTCACATTAAATGA
>NC_036838.1:931522-942812 GCF_002910315.2 Salvelinus sp. IW2-2015 | reverse complement strand
CCTTTTCCTCCAAACATAATGATGGTCATTATGGCCAAACAGTTCTATTTTTGTTTCATCAGACCAGAGGACATTTCTCCAAAAAGTATGAACTTTGTCCCCACACTCACAGAGTCCCACTCTGCATCTTATGCAAATCCATATTTAGATTTTCCCCACTGGATGTATGAAGAACAGAGAGAAAAAATTACACCAAGAGAAAATAATTGACATTGATCACACCATGGCTGGCAGATTTTCGTGCAATATTGTAGATATGTAGATATGTAGATATTTACTACCAGCGAAGTGCATTACTGAAAGCATCAACTTAAAAAGCGAGTTGATGGATGAAATAAATGATCAAGGTTGAAAATCACTTAGGAAAGTGGCTTTTATGATAATAGCGATCAGCATGAGGCACAATCATGGCGGCCATTTTGGATCCACACTGGCAGGAGGAAGGAACCTTGCCATTAAATTCATRAACACCACTGAGAATGAGAGACTCAACACTCAGCCCATCTCTCTCCCCATAGGGAGTCTAGGCTAGGCTAGTATCCACCCAGGGCTCAGGTACACAGACAAACAGACAAAGAAGAGACCACATTAGCCTTGCCTACATGCCTCAGAGGACACAACCTGCCTTGGGGAACRTAACACCACTACTACCCAGGTCATCCTAGAGGGAATAGTGGTAAAACACACCACAACACAGCTCGGGCAGCACAAGCACAGCAGGGCATTCTGGGAAAAGTAGGAAATAGAAGAGAAAAGGAGTGAAAAGCAATGGTGGCAAAACGACAAGTGAGTGAAGGCATGGGTGTAGCCAGAGTAGACTCAGTCCCGCGTTCAGCCACCCACCCCCGCCACACACACACACACACTGCTGTGGTTAAGTTAGAGTTAGAGCACTTCAGGCTTCATCAGGCCGTCCTTGAGGGCTTATTTCATCACCCATACAATCAGGATCTAAAGCCCAATGAAGATAAAGTAGCCCAGTACTAGTGTCTGAGAGCTGGAGAAAACAAGCTTGAGTAGGTAGTCAGTCCCCCTCACCTGGCAATAAGAAAATATCTCAAAATGGATGCCAGTTTCCGTCTTTAAGATCATTTTTCAAGATTTACAGCTAAGGGGAAACGGAGGCTGGGAGGAAGGCTGAGGTAGACAGTAAAAAAAACAAGTTCATGCAGCATGTCATAATAATTTCAGAACAGAGGATTTAAACTCCTGGATTAGCTTTTTTCCTCCTTCATCCAGATGAAATCCAGCAAGAAGAGGCAGCCACAACAACAAATGAACATGTAAGAGTGATAAAAGGGCCCAGTGGCTTTACATGGTTGTGGAAATGACTTCTAGTAATTTTGCCTCATTATTCTCTTTCAAATGAAGGCCTCTATCCCATTTGGGGGGATGAAATCATTTTAGTATTCAGAATAACATTGGGATGGAATGATCTGGCTGCTACAGGAAGATGATTCATCTGTGTCATAACAGCCATTCRTGTATTAGTAGCCTGCAGTATTAGCCAGAACAAGGACATGTCCTGGCATTAACATGACCTACACGTTCCATTGTGMCCTCAGTTAAAGCATAAGCTGTCTTCACTCACAGAGGATGAGACAGGTTGTAGTGCATCACCAATGAATACCCTTATGTGTACTGACAGATTTTGGTGTCAGAAATGTTACGGACCAAAATCAAATACGACCTAACAATGCTTCTGTTTGAAYGTGTAAGCATACCATCACAGACTTATAGCCTGCCAATCAACGTAATTGCACTCTTGACCATCAGATATCGATAATTTAGGCCTATGAAGGCATATGTACAACAGTGTTATAAGTGCTGTTGATGTTTTGCTAAGCAAGTTAAGACTAGATCTTTCACTAGATTATTTCCTTGCCTCTGATTCCATTGGASACCATTGTCTCAGGCTCTGTATYCCTACAATAATACACCACTGCAGATGYTGCAGTAAGGAAACCTAATGACACTCTCATACAAAGTCCACAKTATTCATTGGCATAGAATCGAATAATTCAACTAGGCCTAATCTATAGCTTTTGTAAAGGAATTGTGAAGGTAAACGTGGCAAGAACTAGCCAGCAATTCAGATGACCATATAGGCTTTCCTTCTCAAAGGAAATGTCATTACAAGTAAATCTTTCGAAGAATTTATAGCCCCCCGACAAATATATTTACAASTCTGCCCAGTCAATTAAATTGGATGAATGGTTTCGGGTAGGAAGCGAGGTATACTTGATGTAGTCTATTGGCAAAAATATATATTGCTAAACATAAGACAAGTTMATTATGAACATTTATTGCAGTCATTTTCATTAAATATAAATAMACTGAAACTAATATTGGAATTCACCTGTCAGAGTAGACTAGCCTACGCGCAACCTATAGTGGAGAGTTTTCTACCGCTATGCGAAGCAATGGCTGCTTATCGGTATGCACGGAGCACGGAAGTCTGCAAAGCAAGCATCTCTTTCGTGCGCAATACAATGCCAGGTCAACGTGGGTCCCCGAATGCTTTTATTCTGGAGGGTAGTTGAAACCCATTTATTTGGGCTATGTGCCTCTGTTGTGCCAACTGATACAATGGCACAGTTAGTGAACAAAGAATCTGCTTAAACAGCAGTTATCGTGGCGCAACACATCAGATATGATAAGCCTTTTAACATTGCTTCACGAACGTAGTGGCTTTTGTCATCATATAAAACACACAAACTTGGTGAATAATCGCATCACTTACGCTGCTGTTTTGTCCCAAACAGCAAACTACTGCATGGTTGTGTCCCCTGTCAAGGCGAAAGTAGTGCTGGTTAGTTTGGGATCATCTCCTCTACTGGCTGAGGCTTCTCCTCTGGAAGTCCCTCTCCTCTCGTCCGTGTTCCACTTGAATTCGGATCAACCAATCTTTTCATCCAGTAACGGACCAGGACTCCTTCTCTCATCCGAGGTCTCTCTTTCCAAATCGGGGCCACCGGTCCCCAGACTCGCTAAACCTGGGAGGTTTGGGACCGCTTCTCTCTCTCATTTTCACTAGATCCGGTTGAAATCTTCCAGAGCGACTTTTATGGTAACTCCATCGTCAATGAACCTCGGCTCATCCTCGTAAACACCTACATGTTGGGTGTCGCTTAGTACTTTAGTTTTTGGTTAGTACTCCAGCCGGACGTGTATCCAGTTGCAATTCCTCCAGGTGTAGCTGGACTGGTGACGGGCACAATGCGCAAATTATCTGGGTATGAGCGGAGATCWGAAGCCAGGTACACAGAKTTAAGTGCAAGCAGGGGTGTCAGTTGGCCATGCCAATCTCAAATCAAGAACAACATTGTAAAAGTAATCTACAAAAAAWGTAATAATTGACTTTCATTTCAATCTCTAATAAAATGCCACCGCTGTTTAGGATTAATTCTGGTTGGCTTTAGGACCATGCAGATCATCGCTCTGGGTGAAGCTACCACCCTGTGCGACTTTATCCTAGAGAGCAGAGACAGTTTGTTTAAAACCAGTCAGTCATTTAGACAAGGCGCCAATTGTTTTGAATTTCATGTCGGCATTTGAACTCGGCCTCATAAGCCTCGCAGCCAGCTGTTTTATTCATCGGTTACTTTCACATTGATGTCATGTTGTGTTGTTGAAGTCGGCATAGGCTGTGCGTCAAATAAACTAGGGAAAGATATTCAGCACAATATATATATACAGTTGAAGTCGGAAGTTTACATACACTTAGCTTGGAGTCATTAAAACTTGTTTTTCATCCACTCCACAAATTTCTTGTTAACAAACTACAGTTTTGGCAAGTCAGGTAGACATCTAACTTTGTGCATGACACAATATTTATTCCAACAATTGTTTACAGAAACAGAGTTATTTCACTTAAATATCACTGTATGCACAATCTCCAGTGGGGCAGAGTTTACATACACTAAGTTGACTGTGCCCTTTAAACAGCTGGAAAATTCAGAAAATTATGTCATGTGCTTTAGAAGCTTCTGATAGCGCAATAAACATAATTTGCATGATCAATTGGACGGTCCTTGGATGCAAATGTTCAAGGCCTACCTTCAAACTCAGCTGCCTCTGCTTGACATCATGGAAAATCAAAAGAAATCAGCCAAGACTTCAGAAAACAACTTTAGACCTCACAAGTCTGGTTCATCTTGGGTGCAATTTCCAATGCCTGAAGGTAACCACGTTCATCTGAACAAACAATAGTACGCAAGTATAAACACCATGGGACCACGCAGCCGTCATACTGCTCGCAGAGGAGACGCGTTCTCTCTCCTAGAGATAACGTACTTGGTGCAAAAGGCAATCAATCCCAGAACAACAGCAAACGACCTTGTGAAGATGCGGAGGAAACGGGTACAAAAGTATCTATATCCACAGTAAAACTAATCCGTATCGACATAACCTGAAAGCGCCGTCAGCAAGAAGAAGCCACTGCTCCAAACCACCATAAAAAAGTCCAGACTATAGTTTGCAACTGCAACTGCCAACAAAGATCGTACTTTTTTCATAAATGTCCTCTCGTCTGTTGAAAAACAAAAATCTAGCTGTTCGGCCTATAGACCATTGTTATATTTGGAGGAGAAAAAGCGGCATGCAAGCCTGAAGAACCGACACACCACCAACCGTGAAGCACGGGGTGGGCAGCATCTCATGTTTGTGGGTGCTTGGCCTGCAGGAGACTGGACACTTCACAAAATAATGGCATCATGAGGAAAGGAATTGGATATATTGTATTATCAAAGCAATCTCAAGACATCAGTCAGGAAGTAAGCTTGGTGTTACAAATGGGTCCTCCAAATAGACAATGACCCCAAGCTATACTCCAATTTGCGAAAATGCTTAAGGACAACAAGTCAAGGTATTGGAGTGCCATCAAACCGACTTCAATCCCATAGACAATTTGTGGCAGAACTGAAAAAAGTGTGGCGAGCAAGGGCAGGCCTACTAACCATGACACAAAGTTACACCAGCTCTGTCAGGAAGGAATGGGCAAAATTCACCAAACTTATTGTGGGAAGCTTGTGGAAGGCTACCCGAAACATTAGACCTAAGTTAAACAATATAAGACAATGTACAAATACTAATTGAGGTTATGTAAACTTCTGACCCACTGGGAATGTGATGAAAGAAAAAACCTGAAATAAATAATTCTCTCTACATTATTCTGACATTCACATTCTTAAAATGAAGTGGTTATGCTAACTATCTAAGACATGGCATTTTTACTAGGATAAATGTCAGGAATTGTGAAAACTGAGTTGAAAGGTTATTTGCTAACGTACGTACAACTTCACGGACTTGTAATTACTGGTGCCTTTACAGAAATAAATATTATCCTTCAAAATACTACACCAGAGAGCATGATTTGGCAGAGGATCATTAGGGTTTTAAAAAAAAAATAGTTGTGGATGGTTTTAAGCGTGCAATTTGAGCAGCATGCCTGACAAATAGCCTACCAAATAGCTGATTGTTGAGTCACAGCTCTCAGTTAAATAGCCCTAGGCCTATYACAATATTTCAAAATACGATCGTAGGAAAAACATAGTTTAGAAAGCAAAGAAAAGACAAAAAATAATCTCTAATCTCTAAACTTCGAATTTAGCGAACAGTGGCCTATTTTATTGGCACCAGCGGAGGACATGGCCATATCCCTGGTGAGTGCCAGCAGGCCATACTCCTGGTAAATGCTCGCATGCCATATCTCTTGTGAGTGCGCGCATATTCACAGTCTTTGTCATTAGACCAGTACCACTGGAAAGCTTTTTGAATGACAATAATGTCCTCTTCCTGTCTAGATGGTGATCATATAGTACAATTTGTGTCTTCCCTTTTCGAGGCCTAGATTAAATGGTTGCATTCAAGACAAGGTCACTTTTACTGATCTGTTTGTCAGTATCATGTCTCCATCGTTATAATGAGTGGACCAAAGCGCAGCGTGATCTGGGTTCCACATCTTTTATTTACTWGGTGAAACTCACAGCAAAACAAAATCAATAAATCTCACAACGAAACGTGAAGCTAACAATAGTGCTAACAGGCAACTATACATAGTCAAGATCCCACAAAGCACAATGGGGAAATGGCTGCCTAAGCATGATCCCCAATCAGAGACAACGATAAACAGCTGCCTCTGATTGGGAACCATAMCAGGCCAACATAGATCATTATTCACCTAGATAACCCACCCTAGTCACTGTCACGCCCCAACTAACATAGAGAATAAGCAGCTCTCTATGGTCAGGACGTGACATATCAGCATAGTAGGCTACTAATTTGTATCTTATGAAAAAATATATTGCTTTTGTTACCAGTCACATAAAGTGTAGTAGAATTTCATGAAATGTGTTTCYAAAATGCCACATTTTTCCTGTGCAAAGAAAGGAGAAGACATTTCCCTCATTAGGCCTATACAGTGCAATCAGAAAGTATTCAGACCCATTGACYTTTTCCACATTTTGTTACGTTACAGCCTTATTCTAAAATTGATTAAATAAAAAACATTCATCATCAATCTACACACAATACCACATATTGTGTGTAGACTGAATTGTTTTGCAAATGTATTAAAAATCAAAAACAGAAATACCTTATTTACATAAGTATTCAGACCCTTTGCTATGAGACTCGAAATTGWGCTCAGGTGCATCMTGTTTCCATTGATCATCCTTGAGATGTTTCTACAACTTGATTGGAGTCCACATATGGTAAATTCAATTGATTGGACGTGATTTGGAAAGGCACACAATTGTTTATCTAAAGTCCCACAGTTAACAGTTCATGTCAGAGCAAAAACCAAGTCATGAGGTCGAAGGAATTGTCGAGGCACAGATCTGGGGAAGGGTACAAAAAAATGCCTCACGTATTGAAGGTCCCCAGAACACAGTGCCCTCCATCATTCTTAAAACAGAAGAAGTTTGGAACCACGCAAGACTCTTCCTAGAGCTGTCTCCCGGCCAAAGTGAGCCAACCTCGGGGAGAAGGGCCTTGGCTCAGAGTGAACCAATAACCTGATGTAACTCAACAGAGCTCCAGAGTTCCTTTGTGGAGATGGCGAGAACCTCCAGAAGGACAACCATCTTGCAGCCTCCACCAATCAGGCCTTTATGAGAGTGGACAGACAAAAGCCACTCGTCAGAAAGGCACATGACAGCCCGCTTGTGAGTTTCCAAAGACACCTAAAGGACTCTCAGCCATGAGAAACAAATTCTACTGTCTGATGAAACCAAGATGGAAAACCTTCTGCCTGTAATGCCAAGCGTCACGCGAGAAACCTGCACCATCCCTACGTGAAGGCATGTTGGTCAGCATCTTAGCTCTGGGGAGGTTTTTTTTTTTCCAGTGGTAGACTGGGAGACTTTCACGGATCGAGGGAAAGAGGACTTGCAGTTCATAAACCCAAGAAAGACTCTAGGCTTAATTTGCTGCCAGAGCATTTCAATAAAGTACTGAGTAAAGGTCTTGAAACTTATGTAAGTGATATTGCAGTGTTTTTTTTTATAAAATTGCAAAAAATAAAATAAACATTTTTTATACAGTGTTGTCCGAGTGTGGGTAATGTGTGTAGAATGATGCAGGGAAAAAACGGATTTAATAAATTTTAAGATAAGGCTGCAAGAATCGTAATAAAACTGTGAAAAAAGTCAAGGCTCTGAATACTTTGCCAAATCCACTGTATGTAACACATGCTCAGCACTCATTGTTCAGAATGGTCTGTTTGCTTAACGGTGATCAGTTAATTATTAGAGTTAAAGATTTTTATGCACTGCTGCATCCACTCATTACATCTAGGATTAGTGCCTATTTTACATTAGTCTGCAAATGAATGATAATGCATGCATCCTTTATTATAAAGTGCAATTTGTTGGAAAAAATAGGTTCCCCAAACTTAAAACTCATTGCTATGCCGACTGATGTCCAGCCAGGTCACCCCATGATACAAGTCAGTGTATAGATGTCTATCCATCGAGGACTTCGGAATTAGAACTGCCACAGGGCAATAGTGAACGCTGTTACCTTCAAGTAAGTTGCTGTTTCTGGTGCTAAAGGTCTGCCTCTGGTGCTAAAGGTTGCATGTTTGAATCCAGCGATCGAAAGTTGTTTTTGAGATTTTTGTTTTTGGCCTCTCCCAAACCTTAACCCTTACCTTAACCATTCAGAGGTAATGCCTTACCTTAATTAAGATATCGGAGTTAGTGCATGAACTTAACCCTAACCTTGCCCTTAAAAATATTACATTTGACATTTGAGAAACATGGATGAAAGTCTAATTCTGACTTGAGTTTAACTCAAGTTTAACTTGACTTTCAGTATCGGCATTTGAAATTGGTCTTGTGACTTGATAGTGTTWATTATGCATCTATTTCACATTGCACTGATTGCATGCCCTGTTCCACAAGTAAATTAGTCAATTGATGATAAGGTTGAGTAGTGGTTGCCATTGTACACACTGTTTGYTCCACAGACAAAAGAACTTCTGGATATCAGGACAGCGATCACTCACCTCAGATTAGATCAATATTGTTTCTTCAACAAGCAGGACACAGAACACCCGAAAAGGCCAACAACCCAGTTATTGGCAAGAGGAGGAGACGCAGGTACAGAGGACACAGAGCGGGGTGCCTCATTAGGATCCACAGAAGGCGAGTGGGAAAGCTGCCGTTACCGTCAATATTACTCGCCAACGTGCAATCATTGGACAATAAATTAGACAAGGTACGATCACGAATATCCTACAACGGACATAAAAAAGGTGTGAGACGATTCTTAGTGTAGTTGCAGGCAGGAATCGTGGGGGGCGTGAGTGGATGAGCGAGGTGGCGTAGGTTGCAGCTAGCGGGATATACGCTAACACCGGCTAGACAGAAACACATTCTTCCGGTGTTAAATACGACAGGGGGGGTGGGGGGGTCTGTGCATATTTGTAAACAACCCGCTTGCACGAAATCTAAGAAGTGCTCTAGATTTTGCTGCCTGAAAGTAGAGTATCTTATGATTAACATACAGACACCAGTATTTGCCAAGAGAGATTTCATCTATACTTTTTGGTGCATGGTTTATTCTACCAACCCACAAGTCGGATGCTGGCACTAAGACCGCACTCAGTCGAGCTGCATAAGGAAAAAAGCGGAACATGAAACCGATTACCCCAGAGGCGGCGCTCCTAGTGACGGCGGAGACTTTAATCAGGTAACTTATAATCCAGTTCTACCTAATTTCTATCAACATGGTTAAATTGTGGGCCTCCCGGGTGGCGCAGTTGTTCTAGGGCACTGCATCGCAGTGCTAACTGCGCACACCAGAGTCTCTGGGTTCGCGCCCCAGGCTCTGTCGCAGCCGCTCGCGACGGGAGGTCCGTGGGGCGACGCTCCAATTGACCATAGCGCGTCGCCGGGCTTAGGGAGGGTTTGGCCGTTAGGGGAATCGCTTTGTTCTCATCGGCGCTCCAGCGACTCCTGTGGCGTGCCTGGCGCAGTGCGTCGCTGACCCAAGGGGGCCAGGTACACGGTGTTTCCCTCCGACACATTGGTGCGGCTTCGGCTTCCGGTGTTGGAGGCGCGCTGTGTTAGAGACAGTGCGGCTTGGCGGGTTGTGCTTCGTGAGGACGCATGGCTTCAACTTCGTCCACTCTCCGAGCCCGTACGGGGAGTTGTAGCGATGACAAGATAGTAGATCTACTAGCGATTGTGGATACCACAAAAATTGGGGAAAATGGATAAAAAAATAAAAATAAATAATAACATGTTAAATGTGGCAACCAGAGGGGAAAGAATTGTAGAATCACCTGTACACAACACAGAGCTTGTCCCTCACCCTCCATTTGGTAAATCTGACCACATTCTATCCTCCTGATTTTCTGAAAACAATCAAAAATGAAAGCAGCGAAGCACCAGTGACTCTGTGTCTATAAAAAGAGTGATCAGATGAAGCAGATGCTAAATCTACAGGACTGTTTTGCTATCACATGGACTAGGAACATGTTCCAGGATTCTTCCAATGGCATTGAGGAGTACACCACATCAGTCACGTCGCTTTGATCAATGAGTGCATTGAGGGCGTCGTCCC
This sequence comes from Salvelinus sp. IW2-2015, assembly GCF_002910315.2. NCBI lineage: Eukaryota > Metazoa > Chordata > Actinopteri > Salmoniformes > Salmonidae > Salvelinus > Salvelinus sp. IW2-2015. The sequence goes on along the minus strand of NC_036838.1, from coordinate 932,741 downwards.
GACAATGATTGTACGTACATGCTGTACCTCAACCAGAAGCCATGGATTACAGACACATTCGCACTGAACTAAAGGGCAGAGCTGTCGCCGCTTTCAAGGTGCAGGACTCTAACCCGGAAGCTTCTACTTGATTTGAGAAATACAGGGGGTGCTATTTTTCCATTAAGCATATTTGCTCTACAGATTAAACTGCCTTCTTATTCAATTATTGCTCTTCTAATATTGGCCTATAAATCATACCATGAAGAAAACAATCTCTAGTTTCTAAACCGTTTTCAATTTTCGTCTCTTAGTGGATACAGAAGTTTCATTTTGACAGCAGCTTTCCGATGACCGAAGTAGAAAAAAGCAAGATCGTGTATGCCAAGCTTCAAACTACTCTGCCTATATATGGTCGTGCTCCCCTATGGACCCGAAACAACCTCATTGGCCTTCCTCTGGTGTCAAGAGGACGTCAGAGGAAAAATATCTTGTTTATCTGGGACTGACGTAAAATGAGAGCTAATTCTTTGCGTTGGGACCGACAACTTTCCGGTTCTGTAAATGTAGCGACTTGTATAGCTGCTGATTGGCTCGTGTTGTGCGGCATTATGGATGAAAAAACATCTCCGTCTCGAAGTTTGTTTGATACATGTGGACCAGTATCATGGTAATGTATGTTTTTATCAATATAGTTTAGATCATGATATTTGAACTTTTTTTCGTGCGGAGTTTGTGTGTGTTCCGTTGTCTGATTTTATTTGACGTTTGAGAGATCCGTCGCCACTCGACCCAGTATCTGTGCTAATATGGTAGTGGGAAAGAGAACAATTCTGATACGGAACCAACGATCTCATCTGACAAAGGACACTTTGATCAACATTCTGATATGAAAGATCAGCATAGTATAAGACCAGATTTACGATGTTATATTCATATCTGTTGTGCATGTAATCTGGCCGTGGGCGCCTAGCCGAATCTGCCTGGTATAGCTATGCCTAATTGTAGCGCTACTTTTGTTTTCGTTATCAAAACATTTAATAAATCTGAAATATTGTTTGGATGTCACCAGATGTTGGGCTTTCAATATCATGTCGCTGTGTATTTTCTGAAATGTTTTAAGATGAGTAATTTGTTTATATGACGTTGGTCTCTGTAATTGTTCTGGCTGGGTCAGCACATTTCAGATTGCAGCTGCAATGTAGAACTGTGATTTTATACCTTGAAAAAATGCACATTT
>NC_036838.1:905241-929197 GCF_002910315.2 Salvelinus sp. IW2-2015 | reverse complement strand
GCCTATAACAGACTGGAACATGTTCCAGGGATTCTTCCAATGGCATTGAGGAGTACACCACATCAGTCACGGCTTTATCATATGAGTGCATTGAGGGACGTCGTCCCGACAATGATTGTACGTACATACTGTACCTCAACCAGAAGCCATGGATTACAGCAAACATTCGCACTGAACTAAAGGGCAGAGCTGCCGGCTTTCAAGGTGCAGGACTCTAACCCGGAAGCTTTTAAGGAGAATCCTGCTATGCCCTCCGACAAACCATCAAACAGGCAAGCGTCAAACACGGGCTAAGATCGAATCGTATACTACACCAGGCTCCGACGCTCGTTCTTATGTGGCAGGGCTTGAAACTATTAACAGACTTCAAGGGGAAGCACAGCCGCGGGCTGCCCAGTGACACAAGCCTACCAGATGAGCTAAATCACTTCTATACTCGCTTCGATGCAAGCAACACTGAGGCATGCTTGAGAGCATCAGCTATTCCGGACGACTCGGTGATCACGCTCTCCGTAGCCGACGTGAGAAAGACCTTTAAACAGGTCAACATTCACAAGGCTGCGGGCCAGACGGATTACCAGGACGTGTGCTCCGGGCATGTGCTGAACCAACTGGCAGGTGTCTTTACTGACATTTTAACATGTCCCTGTTTGAGTCTGAAATACCAAAATGCTTCAGCGGCCACCATAGTCCCTGTGCCCAAGAACACCGAAGGCAAGCTGTCTAAATGACTACAGACCCGTAGCACTCACATCCGTAGCCATGAAGTGATTTGAAAGGCTGGTACATGGCTCACATTCAACACCAGTATCCCACCTGGACAAAGGAACACCTATGTGAGAATGCTATTCATTGACTTCAGCTCAGCGTGTCAACACACCTATACCATCACATCACTAAGCTAAGGATCCTGGGACAACACCTCCCTCTGCAACTGCATCCTGGACTTCCTGACGGGCCGCCCCAGGTGGTGAGGGTAGGTAGCACAACATCTGCCACGCTGATCCTCAACACTGGAGCCCCACAGGGGTGCGTGCTCAGTCCCTTCCTGTACTCCGTGGTCACCCCAACGACTGCGTGCCCAGGCACGACTCCAACACCATCATTAAGTTTGCAGATGACACAACAGTGGTAGGCCTGATCACCGACAATGACGAGACAGCCATAAGGGAGGAGGTCAGAGACCTGCGGTAGTGCCAGAAAGAACAACCTATCTCTCAACGTAACCAAGACTAAGGAGATGTATTGTGAACTACAGGAAAAGGAGGACCGAGCACGCCCCCATTCTCACCGACGGGGCTGTAGCGGAGCAAGTGAGAGCTTCCATGACATACCCTGAAGAAGGCACAGTGATGCCGAAACGTTGGAGGTTTACCCAATACATTTTTGGTAGCTTGTATATATATTGAGCGACTGTCTTATTTTTTTTTTTAATAGAAATTGTATTAGTCTAAAATAATATATTTTCCCAATTTTATATTTAGCATAGAATATAGCTTCAGTATTTGTATTATTTATTTTATATATTCTTTTTTGGTCATCTTATCAAGCGTGCCAATAATGATGGACCTGACTGTATGTGTTAATCTAGCTATGCAGGTTTTTTTTCATGCTGTGTTGCCCTTCCAGAATAGACATAGAATTCAAATGATTTAAAAACAGGTGGTTCAGGTTCATGGACACCATTTGAATTATTGCCCCCTCTGAATGAACACAAGCTGTGACTGATACGCAGTAAATACATCTGATAATATATCCCTGAATTGTTATATGCTCAAAATGAGCGTTCATCAAGAATGTCTGTATCACATTCCCCATCTGGGTTATTCATACATTCAACATTCTCATACTATCAGAAGATCTGGCAGCTACAGGATCGGTGGCCAAAGTAGGCTAATGTGATTAGCATGAGGTGTAAGTAACAAGACGCTTTCCCAGGACAAGACATATTTGATATTGGCAGAAAGCTTAAATTCTTGTTTAATCTAACTGCACTGTCCAATTACAGTAGAAGCTATTACAGTGAAAGAATACCATGCTATTGTTTGAGGAGAGTGCACAGTTATGAACTTGAAAATGTATTAATAAACCAATTAGGCACATTTGAGCAATCTTGACACAAGAGTTTGAACATAAATGCAATGGTTCATTGGATCAGTCTAAAACTTTGCACATACACTGCTGCCATCTAGTGGCCAAAATATAAATTGGCCTGGGCTGGAATAATGCACTATGGCCTATCTCTTGCATTTCAAAACTGATGGTACAAAAAAATAWWTAAAAACGCATGTCTTTTCTTTGTATCATCTTTTACCAGATCTAATGTGTTATATTGTCCTAAATTCATTTCACATTTCCACAAACTTCAAAGTGTTTCCTTTCAAGTGGTATCAAGAATATGCATATCCTTGCTTCAGGTCCTGAGCTACAGGCAATGTCATTTTAGGTGAAAATTGAAAAAAGGGGCGGATCCTTAATTAACAGTGAATTTGTATTYGATCATGACAACCCCGTTGAAGTTACATAGTACAGTCTGGTAGCAGTGAAAAAATTGCAAACCTTAGCTCAACACCCATGATTAGTTAGGCCGACTCCATAAGCTTGAATCAGGACAAACGTCAACAGGGACAGTATAATTTGTTCAGATAATTTAGAGACGCAAACGGAATCCCAGATCTCTCTCGCTCTCTCTCTCTCATGTGGTCCTAGTCTAGGGTGTCATGGGCCCAATGCTGCTCCTGACTGTCAGATCTGGGTTCAAATACTATTTGAAAGCTTTCAATTACATATATTGTTTGCTTTAGCCTACCAGCAGTGCAAGATGGGTGRGGTTTACACCTTTGCAATTACTCTAATAGTTCCACTGCAACAGACAAGCTCAATTAAGCCTAGCTAAATTGGCTTAATTAAATTTGATTTCAAATAGTATTTAAACCCAGGTTTGCTGACTATCTATAAAGAAAATATTTCACAATTCTCCCTCAGAATGGATGCAATACAGTACAGTATATTTTCTGACCTATACTTTGATAAGGCTAATACAGATGTGGGATCTTAATTTGATCACCCTGTCGCAGGAGAACTTTCCTGTAATGCAGGAAATGTAAAACYYTATTTATTTGAGTTTAGAAATTTTGAAAAAATATGCGTTAAGAAAAACACATCCACCCCTTCAAAAATGTCCATTAATTATAATCTAARTAATAAGATTATATTTCTGCTGCAGAAAACTGGCTCAAATTAAGATCCAACATCTGTACTTTAATATGGGTTTTGCCCATAAACAGTAGTCRGCAATGGACAGCAAGGTAGAAATGCATGTGCTAACCAAACTGGGGCAATCAATTACTAAATGACTCCCATCAAAAGTTCAGAGAACACATCAAATTCATTCCACACATAGAAACACAACTAAATGTTGACTCAGTAATAGCTTCAACTCAGGTTCTCTCTGTCCCAATTAGATAGCATTTTAATGTGTACATCAACATATTAGTGCACACACAACGTAGCCTGGAAACATGTAGGGTTGTTTCTGGAAATGCAGATACAGGCACCCACAGGCAGCACTTGTAATGACYATTCAGTATTATGAACAAGGCTGATTAGGGGATGAAAAAAGCTTCTCCCTTTAACACTATCAGTCCCGAGACTCCAGCTAAAATCAGGTTTTCATTTATCTGACTTCCATTTATCTGCATGTACAGCGCTTGTGTAGCCTTACAATGTTAGGGGTTTTACCATTCTTTTCAGGACAAGTACAACACAAAACAATTTGACACAAATGGTTGCATTCATAAGTACTATTGACAAATGTCAATAAAAAAACATGATCAGCCAAAGAATTTATATGAATGCTGTAAGAATAGAAATTGTTTGCTCAGTGGGAAATTATATCCAAAKAGTCAATGACAACTGTGTGGTGTTTGTAGTTTGTGACAGCAACTATGTGAGGGTGTTTTACATTGTAGTGTATACCAAGAGTTGAATATCTCTCTCTCTTTCTTGCCTACGCCCCCATAGTTCGGTCTTTCTTTTCTTGTCCCCTCTGGTTCTCTTTCTCTCTTTCTTCGCCTCTCTGTGCTCTTCTTTCGTTGCTCCTTTTCTTTGGTCCTCTCTTCTCCTGTCCTCTTTCTCGTTTTCTGTCCTCTCTCTTTCTCTCTTCTCTCTTGTCTCTCTACCCTAGAACTCTTTCTGCTCTTTTTCTACCCCCTCCTCACTGTTCTCTCGGTTTCGTGCCCCCATTCCTTACCTCTTTTCTCTCTCGTCGGCCCGCCGGTAGCTCTGTCCTCCTGTCCTTCGCTTCCCCCTCCCTTCCTTTGCCTCTTTATCCTTACACATTTCTGGTCTATTTCCCTTTCTCAAGGTATTCTACCGGTGTCTTCTGTGATTGGTATTAGGTTATTTGATCTTACTCTGAGAGCGGTGATAGACTTCAAACGTCTCCTATTTTGCATTAGCGAGGCTACAATGACAGTGAGGGTGAACGCTGCGCGACGGGATGCGACTAACAGGCTATTTGCACATGTCTCTGCACCGTGCAGTCTAGAGTGATAATTATCTTCTCTCTCCGGGAGTCAAACGCTGAGCATCTATAATGGCACATTCTGTTACAAATGTGACCATCTTTTAGATATGTTACATTTTTATTTCTTCCTTTTCCCTCATCTGTCTTTGAGGTTATTGATGCGTGGTGGTACAGGGTCCAGTCACAGACATCAGAGACTGAGCCCTAAATAAACGGCTTTGTTTATGTCTTTACCACCCACACCCCCCCCCCCCCAAAGCAGTCTATTATGATTTCGCATGTAATCAGTGTAGTTTCAACTGTATGTTTAGGTCCTGAGGCAGCATTTACTGGAAAAAATATATTTTCGGGAAAAAAATATTGCTATGTTTTTATTTCTTTTTCTTTAATTTTCAGAGAATAACCCAATGAGACCAGGTCTCATTCCAGGGGCCTTGTCACAACAATAAAAACAACATACATGTGAAAATAAAACAGCATAAAAGAAATATAATTAATATGGTAAGCAATTAAGGAAGACCAATAGAGCGCGATTTGTTTTATGAGAAAACGTACGTCCTGCTGGCTGGCGAGGGTCTCAACTGGTAACAGGCGCTCGACATTCACGGTGACAGTATAGTGTCGTACCATTAACGCTGGAACAGTATGGTCCGAGTGCTGGCACTGATGATCCTTTATTAACACACTGTACCTCATGAAAGTATGTCTGGGCGGATTCTGAAACTATTCTGCTACATCCGCGATCTGACCCATCCCCTATTATGCTTGATGAATAGATGGTTGAAAATGCAGAGGAGGGTGTCATGTCTTTGTCACCAGGGCGTGGAGAGAAGATGGCTATGGACCGGGCGTTTTTCGATTGCCGAAGTTCCATTAAGGCCGGAGTAGGCAGAATGTGATGAGTTATGTTAATTGGAGAAGGACAGAAGGTTGTCAGAGAGTGAAGATTTACGGAGGTGAGCTGCTAGTATGGCTGGAAGTTCCGAATTGTAGCGCTAGGTATCGATCCGAATTATGGTAACTGCTTTGGTGTGTGGGAGGTCTTTTGTGCTGTGTGTAAAACGCCTGCATATTACTATACTAATGTTCAAATGAACGCGTGCGGAAGGTCTAGTGTGTGTATATCCACCTGCTGTAGCCACCATTTAAAGAGTCATCTGTCCTAATGATTTCGGGTTTTGCTGCATGGACATTCCCTTTGAGACTGGAAACTGGACTCACGAGTGGGATATCGTGTTTCTCTTTGATGGTACGAGGCATGGGGCTATGTAGTACTAAAGGAGGAAAGTAATGAGTGTAGCTAGCTATCCACCTTCCTTGGACTCCCTTTGCAACAAGACTAAAGGAAGGAATTCTTGCTAGCTACCGTCTACTCGGGGTTTCCTTTAGAAATGTTGAATGGTACACATTTTCTTACATTCTATGAAGTAATTGTTGTAGTTAGAGTTAGTAACCTTTACACGTGAATTTGGCAGTGGAATGTACAGAGGGTTGGCCAGCTAATCTGCAGTCGTTTTAGCTTCCTCATTCATTAAAAGGAAAACCTAATTGGTGTAGCAGTAGACCAAATTGCCTGAAACAGCTTTCTACAGTGCTTTGGATTAGATAATTACTATCAATTAAAAAGCACCATCAGTTTTACTTTGAGCATACATCCCCAAGTAGAGTGAAGTCAATTTGGTGAGCTGCCGGAAAGCAACGGTTAGAGAAAAGTTATTAATCTTGTTTTGACACCCAGAGAAGGAAATGCCAGAATATTCTACACAAGCAGTCAAAACTCAGACTGAAAGAGGTTAAAGTCAACAGGTCTTGGATTGCACAGCTCGAAAAACAAACGTGCTTCTGTCATATTCCATCATAGAACAGCTTTCTTAAAGATKATTTARAATCATACCGTAACTTATTTTTAAGCATTTTTCAATTAATATAATGCAAATATATAAAAAAAAAAATAGCTGTCATATAGCTTCTTGTTTCGATCCTTGCTCTATGAGCCAAGTTAGAATTCACACCAATTGGGTTAACACTATYGGGGTGATGTGCAGAGTGTTTGCCTTTCACACTAGCGACCAAGGTGTATTGTTTTGTTGTCACTGTAAAACAACGTGAACCACGCAATGAAGTCAGCTTTCATGTTTAGTTAATATTTTTTACTAATTCCCAACCCGACCAATATCTTCATATCATTCAATTTCTTCTAGTTTTATCACACAGCTGATTCATATCAACAGCTGACATCCACAGAACCCAAGACAATATTGTCTGCAGTGACATAGGTCTTTGCATGTTAATTGTATCAGATGTATATGTTTTTCAGTTTCCTCCGTTGCTACGACGGTGGCCGCTAGCCCTTCTCCACTCTACACAGTCATCAGACAGATGCATTACGCCCCTGTATTGCTCTGGTTAACTCAATCTATATCACATTGGCGTACTTACTAACAATTCTAATCATTTAGCCGTGTCATCCAACTCTGTAATTAAAGCTAACTGTTAATTGCTACTGAGTTCAACATAGTTGTCACTTATTAGAGCAGCATGCCCATACCTCTTTAAACAGCTGCATTCTCTTCTTATACCTTTTTATCTTTTCCAAGGTCATCCCTCCAGGATGCGCTGATTCAGCGATCGCATATCAATGCAACATCAACAGATCACCTGATATTTTGCGAAGGCTTGCTTTTTAACATCCCCCACTTTTAGCGCATAAAGGGCAGATCAAAGTGGGTTTCTGAATTTGCCCCATTCTGCCACTTTATCGTGGAAATTGCGCCATACAACCACATGAACAAGTTTTTGCCCCTGGCTTGTCGCTTTTCACGCCGATGAAGTGATTGGGATTTGATGGCTGGACAGGCAGTACAATGAATAATCATTCTCATTCAACAAAAAATACAGCTACGACTGTGCGAACATTCCAAATGGTTTTGGGAAACAAGAGAATAAAGTCACTACAACAGTCACTTCATTCGCAAAGCTATCGGATGTCAGAACAGTTTCCAGCACGCGAGTCGACCGACTGAATGGTAGTCAGGGAAAGACTTGTCGCAAGCGCTGTGAAAGAATCAAGGTGAGTGGGTGTATTACTCAACTTTTACTCTGCTAATCTGGCTTTGTCAGCGGATTGGTCGCACTGCCTCCCTGTCTGTGCTACGAAACGTGGTACTCACAAGCACCGGTGCAATTAACTATATTAAACTCTCTGTAATAGCCTAATACCGATCACGGGTAAACACATCTTCTGTTTTTTGAATATGTTACTGTTTTTAAAAGTGCTATATCAACCGCATCTCTTTTCCTGTTTTCTGTTATTTATCTCCCTTTACGACCCTTTAAGAAAAAAATCACAATCTCAAGTATTTTGAAGACAACTTATGCGAAAGGAATATCGGTTCTCAAATTGAAAGCGATTATCAGCTTTGAATTCAAATTTGTTTTTGGTTTTTTGAGAGAGCGTGTGAGTGGGAATGGTAGGTGCTTCTCATGTTGATAACAAGCCCCAAGCCTGATGGAGAGGAGAGGTGTGTGTGAGTTGAATTTGTGAGTGGATTATGACAGAAGCTGTTTGTTTCAGGAAAATAAACAAATTGAGTCTTTAGATGTTTCACGTTTTTTTGTATTATGTATCTGCTTAAAATTGTCCTAAAACGGATTACATATGACTTTTTATTGCTTATACTGAAAGAAAAGCTGCCGCATATCAAGCATTTTGGGCCGAGAAATCACCCTATTTTGTGAATCTGGAGGACTGCTACAGTAAGTGGACAGATCTGGAGGGTGTTCCGAACGTCGTAATCCTCCTCGTCTGAGGAGAAAGGATCGGACCAAAACGGCCGAAGAACACTTGAAAAACTTACAAAACAACAAAACGAACGTGCGCTATAATACGAAAGTGCAGACACAAGCAACCAACATTAGACATAGACATAACCCACAACCCACAATACAAAACAGGCTACCTAATATGGTTCCCAATCAGAGACAACCAAAACACCTGCCTCTGATTGAGAACCATATCAGCCAAACACAGAAATAGGCAAACCAGACATACAAACATAGAATGCCCACACAAATCACACCCTGACCACCAAAACATAAAACAAAGCAAACTATGGTCAGGGTGTGACAGGTAACCCCCCCCCAAGGTGCGTGGACCCGGCCGCAAAACCTGAACCTATAGGGGGACTGGGGGGCATCTGTCCCGTGCGGCTCTGGCGCTGGACGTGCCCCCACTCCACATAGTCAATTCCCGCTTCCGTGGCCTCCTAGAGACAGCACCCTCCTAAATGACCCCACTGGGCTGAGGGGCGCCTTGGACTGAGGGCAGCTCCGGACTGAGGGCAGCTCCGGACTGAGGGCAGCTGCGGACTGAGGGTAGCTATGACTGAGGGGTAGCTCATGACTGAGGGCTAGCTCATGACTGAAGGGCGCTCTGATGAAGGGCTCATGACTGAGAGGTACCATGACGAGGTGCTCATGACTGAGAGTAGCTCATGACTGAGGTAGCTCATGAGTGAGAGGTAGCTCATGTGGACTGTGGCGGGCGGCTCTGGCGGCTCTCCTGACTGGGCGGGCGCTCTGGCGGCTCTGACTGGCGGGCGGCTCTGGCGGTCTGATGGCGGCGGCTCTTGGCGGCTCTGAACTGCAGCGGCTCTGCGGCTCCTGACTGGGGCGGCTCTGACGGCTCTGGACAGACGGGACGGCTCTGACGCGACGGCTCTGGACAGATGGGCGGCTCTGGACAGCACGGGCGGCTGACGGCTCTGGACAGAGGGCGGCTCTGACGGCTCTGGGCAGACGGGCGGCTCAGATGGCGCTGGGCAGACGGCGCGGCTCAGGGCGGCGCTGGCAGACGGGGCAGCTCAGGCGGCGCTGGGCAGATGGGCAGCGGAGGCGGCGCTGTACAGACAGGCAGCAGCGGCGTGGGCAGACGGGCAGCGCAGGCGGCGCTGGGCAGACGGGCAGACTCTGGCCTGCTTAAGGCGCACAGTAGCCTGGTGCGTGGTGCCGGAACTGGTGGTACCGGACTGGAGGACACGCACCACTAAGCGAGTGCGGGAGCAGGAACAGGGCACATGGATTCTCGAAGCGCACTATAAGCCTGGTGCGCCTGGTACCGCAACTGGTGGGTACCGGGCTGAGGGCACGCACCTCAGGGCGAGTGCGGGGAGAAGGAACAGTGCGTACAGGGGTCTGGAGACGCACCGTTAGCCTGGTGCGTGGTGCCGGAACTGGGTGGTACCGGACTGGGAACACACACCACTGGGCGAGTGCGGAGAGGAGGAACAGGGCGTACTGGACTCTGGAGACGCACAGAAGCCTGGTGCGTGGTGTTGGCACTGGTGGTACTGGGCTGGTGCAGGAGGTGCCACCGGATAGACCGGACCGTGAAGGTGCACTGGAGCTCTGAGCACCGAGCCTGCCAACCTATACCTGGTTTAATGCTCCCGTAGCCAGGCCAGGTGCGGGCTATTTTTACTTGCCGCACTGGCCTGGCTACCGGAGCATTAAACCAGGTAAGGTCAGTTCGGCGGACCGGGCACCATGCGTAAGGCTGGTGCCATGTACACCGGCCCGAGGAGACGCACTGGAGACCAGATGCGTTGAGCCGGCTTCATGGCACCTGGCTCGATGCCCAACCTATCCGGCCGATACGAGGAGCTGGGATGTACCGCACCGGGCTATGCACACGTACAGGAGACACCGTGCGCTCTTTCCGCATAACACGGTGTCTGCCCGTACTCTCGCTCTCCACGGTAAGCACGGGGAGTTGCGCATGTCTTCTTACCTGGCTTTCGCCCACACTCCCCGTGTGCCTCCCCCAAGACATTTTTCGGGCTGCCTCTCGTGCTTCCTACCGCGCCGCCGTGCTCGTTTCTGCAACTCATTCTCCTGTATTCCATCCTCGCACTGCTCCAGCGAATCCCAGGCGGGCTCCGGACTCTCCCTGGGTCGACCGCCCATCTGTCTATCTCTTCCCAAGTATTATATTCCAGATTCTGCTCCCATTGTCCAGAAATACTTACATCCGCCTCTCCTGCTCCTGCCCGTTACCACGCTGCTTGGTCGTCTTGGTTGGTGTTATTCTGTCACGAACGTCATAATCCTCCTCGTCTGAGGAGGAGTAAGGATCGGACCAAAACGCAGCGTGGTTTGATACATACTTAATTTAATAAAGAAGAAACGAAGAAACACTTGAAAAACTTACAAAACAACAAAACGAACGTGGCGCTGTAATACGAAAGTGCAGACACAAGCAACCAACATATAGACATAGACAATAACCCACAACCCACAATACAAAAGGCTACCTAAATATGGTTCCCAATCAGAGACAACACAAAACACCTGCCTCTGATTGAGAACCATATCAGGCCAAACACAGAAATAGACAAACCAGACATACAACATAGAATGCCCACACAGATCACACCCTGACCAACCAAAACATAAAACATACAAAGCAAACTATGGTCAGGGTGTGACAGAGTGGAAGCAGGGGGTAAACAACATTTGAAATCCACCTTGAACTCCATTGGACAGTCACTCTTAAGTAGCTGCGTTTTAGCTCTTCCTAAATCACCATATCTGAAAAGAGTGGAATCGTGAAGTAAACATTGAATGTTTTAAATCCTCATTGTCTTCAATTGGACAGTCAGGATGAGTTTTCACCAACTTTGATTCACCAGTCTCAACTAAAGTCAGTATAGAAAACAGAAGAGATGATCAAAGGAGATCATGTATTAGTAATTAACATACATCTGTAGACCGCAGTATTTTGGCTACAAGAAATCCAGATTACCTGTTGGAATACTAAACAACAGACTGGATTAAGTTGTTTTTTTGTGGGAATTAATAATTGTAACACCCTGTTTYTTTGTTCTCAAATAAATATGATCAATGTGGCACCCTGGAGTTTATACCAAATAGGAATGACAGTGCGTCAGTCAAGCGTTTGACTGAGTGACACTGAGCTGGTAGGGGGTCTTTTTGAGCAGAATCCAACACTATGGTTATTCTATTGGTTGGTGGCAGATGGCATTCGAAACTTAACACCGTTAAAATTACACCACGGATGGTTGTATGGAACAGTTTAACAGTTTCATGTGGAATACAACTTTATTGTCCATATGTTACAGCGAACAACGGAAATCTTCTGCTCCGTTCTCAACCCTCCATCCCCAGACAGAACACATACAGTTGAGACSAGCACASSGTCAAGCTGCACTACCCCTGGATGAGAGCATATTGTGAGGTTAAGGGCCTCTCTCAAGGTTCCCAACAGTAGGGTAATGTCTTGAGGATGTGATCCTTGCTTGCTGTTTGGGGTTTTAGGCTGGGTTTCTGTACAGCACTTCGAGATATTAGCTGATGTACGAAGGGCTATATAAAATAAACTTGATTTGAATTGATTTGATCCCAGCAGAACTCCAGTTGCCAGATCAATTCCAGCCTTTTTCCAGCTCTCGGCCCGGGAATCGAACCGGCCACCTTTTGACTAAAGGTCACTGGCCAAACTACCTCCCTATTGGTCTGTATATGCAGCCTGATCTTGTAGACTAGACGTAACATAGTAAACCTATATATCCGGAACGCTCAAATGAGAATAATAGGTTAAGTTCGGAATGGTTACATAAAACAGAAGGAGGGTGGTGGGTCAGGGTTTATGGGTAGACATATAATGTAAATGTCTAGAAACCCAAAGGTTGCATGTTCGAATCTCATCACAGACATTTTGTCTAATTAGCAACTTCCCAACTACATACACTATTTTAGCTACTTTTCAACTACTTAGCATGTTTGCTAACCCTTCTCCTAATCCTAACCATAACCCTAACTCCTAACCCCTAGCCTAGCTTAATGTTAGCCATCTATCTAACATTAGCAACAGCAAATTGGAATTCATAACATATCATACATATTGTAATTCGTAACATATTATACAAAATGTATGATGGGCATCTACAAATGAATACATACCATACATATAAAAAAAAATGGAGAGAGACAGATTTAGATATACTGTTGTTGTTACGTCTATCGCTGAGTCCAGGTTGCTATATACTGAACTGCCAATCCACACAATTTAATAACTTCAGTAATATCACGACTTGGTATGATTTGATTCTGTAACTGTTATTAATCATCAGTTAACACTTGTATTATGCCTATTACAAAGTGCGTATAATGTGATAAAYGTATCCCTGCAATCCTCTGYCAGCCATAAAAATACTACGACAGCAGATACATTAATTCTACATAATTCATACCAGAAACAATATGACAGCACATGATTCATTGACGGTGATTTATACAGTGCCTCTGCAGGACAACAACAGTATGTTAACAAACAAGCCCGACTCGATCAAATCAACAAGAGCATCAACAAGCGTTTTTGTGACTACCTCACAAAGCTCTGGCACATAACGCCACTCCGACTTTGTTCATGTCACAGAGGACAGAGGAAGGGAGTGGAAAAAATAAATACAATATTTTGAATCCCATCCTCCTACACTGCTGGTGATGAATGAGAGCGACGCAGCTAAAGCTGAGGTCATCAATCATAGACTAGACAATTAATACATTTTGTAGGAGGTAAGCCAGCAAAGACCTGTTCCACATCAGCAGAAAAAAGGAAAGCTATTCCAAACCCAACCTTATTTTAGCTATCGCAGTAACACCACTCGTCTCCATAGTATTTCACACATTACTCATCAATGATCACTACATTCTCCCTCATGGATTTTGCAAACATCTATCACTCCCCCCAACCAGGAGTCAGCATTGGGTCAGACATCAAGAGAGCAAATTATCAGCCACCATCATCTTTCCCCAGGCATTATAAATATGGTATTTATCGTGAAGCTGATCCTCCATGGAGGACCCACTTCTAATATATTCCTCATCTGACAGGAGGCGAAATGACAAATCTCTCCTTGGACCATTTATGATGAGGTACCAGATGAGGAACTTAAAGATGCAGCACAAGAGTAAAGACTCATGTTTTATGCATGAGATGACAAAATGGTGCACCAAATACTGAGCTGTATTTACTGTCACAGAGTTGCTACCCATCTCATTGATGGGATGGCAAGATTGATGGGTGAGTGATCCAAAGATAGGGTTTTCAAATGTTAAGATGATACGTCATTCACAATGTCCTTCTTCATGTGCTATATTTACGTGATGTTGTACAAATATACAAACATATCTCTTGCAATTAAGAATATGCAAGTTGAACTTTACTACCCACATTAGTGGAGTAAGGCAGATGTGAGGATTGTACAATAGACACTGACAGTAGGTTCTTGCATTGGAATGCATGTAGTGCTCTAAAAATTTGATTTCTTTCCAATTGGCCAGAGTACCCAGAACTGACCAATTCTGGATCATTTGTCTTGGACCCAGCGACCACAACAAATGAGAGAATACATCCGGACAATCCCCTCAATCAAAGTGTACATGTGAACGTTTTTTCAAAAGTTAAGTGGTGGAAAAAGTACACAATTGTCATACTTGAGTAGAAGTATAGACACCTTCATTAATAGAAAATTACTCAAGTAAAAGTGAAAGACACCCAGTAAAATCCTACTTGAGTAAAAGTAAAAAAGTATTTGGTTTTAAATATACTTAAGTATCAAAAGTAAATGTAATTGCTAAAATAATACTTAAGTATCAAAGTAAAAATATAAATAATTTAAAATTCCTTTTATTAAGGAATAAAATGTACAGATAGCCAGGGCCACACTCCAACACTCAGACATAATAATTTTGTCTGAGTGTTGGAGTGTGGCTATCAAACATTTAAAAAATAAGAAAATTGTGCCATCTGGTTTACAAGCAACAAAGCATTTGTGCTTAGTGAGTCCGCCAGATTAGATGCAGTAGGGATGACCAGGGACTTTCTCTTTAAGTGCGTGAATTCAAATCAAAATCAAGTTTATTTTATAATAGCCCTCGTCGTACATCAGCTAATTCTCGAAGTGCTGTACAGAAACACCAGCCTAAAACCCCAAACAGCAAGCAATGCAGTGTAGAAGCAAGGCGGCTCGAAAAAGCTCCCTAAAGCAAAACGCTAGGAAACCTAGAGAGGACCAGGCTATGAGGGTGGCCAGTCCGTCTTCTGCTGTCGGTGAGCATTATAACAGAAACAATGGCCAAATGTCAAATGTTTCGATAAATGACCAGCATGTCCAAATTAATAATCAGGCATAAATGTCAGTGGCTTTCATAGCCGATCATTAAGAGTATCTTCTACCGCCTCCTGCGCGTCTCTAGGAGAGTTGAAAAACAGCGAGTGTCTGAGGACAATTTTCCTTTCCTTGCCCCTAAGCATTCAAAAGTAATGGAGTACTGTTTGGGCTGTCTCAGGGAAATGTATGGAGTAAAAAAACATTTTCTTCAGGAATGTAGAGAAGTAAAAGTCGTCAAAAATATAAATAGTAAAGTAAAGTACAGATAGTCCAAAAAACTAGTAGTATTTTAAAAGTATTTTTACTTAAAACTTTACACCACTGTAAAAGAGAGATAGAAGTTGCATTTCCTGTTGCATAAAGAAGATGTATTAGTGTGGCATTCAGTGCTACTTCTCTTGTACTGTAGTTGACATGCTATAAAATGCATTGAAGATAGCTTAGGGTGACCAAGGTCAAACACAACACCATTTCTGGTCACAGTCCAAAGATGATCAGTCAATAATTCTGAAATGATTAATCTGCACACAAAAGGTTTAACACTTAAGAGAAATCGTTAACATTTTTATAGTTCTAAAAATCTAAAGTGTTGACCGTAATCACGGTATACGGTTTATTGTCTTAATCCTAACTGGATCTGGAGTAGACCTGACATGGAGGTGAGAGATTTATGTCCTCAATTTAAAATTCCAACTGACACTGAGCAAAATAGAATTTGTTGTTGAAACGGCCTTATTGGTCATCCTCGGACATTTATACCGTCCATTGTTTATTCATCTCCTTTTGAAATGTCCGGACCTTCCAAGGAGGGGGGGGGGGGGGGGGGGCGGAGTTCTACTCCACTCCAGGCTACTTTGTAGTGAAAGTTGTGTACGTTGTTTACAACAGCACTTACAGTGCACTTACAGCGAAAGTATTCACCCCCTTGGCATTTTTTCTATTTTGTTGCCTTASAACCTGGATTTTTKGGGGGTTTGTATCATTTGATTTACACAACATGCCTACCACTTTGAAGATGCAAAACATTTTTTATTGTGAAACAAAAAAGAAATAAGACAAAAAACAGAAAACTTGAGCGTATATTACTATTCACACCCCCAAAGTCAATACTTTGAAGAGCCACCTTTTGCAGCAATTACAGCTGCAAGTCTTTCGGGATATGGCTTTATAAGCTTGGCACATCTAGCCACTGGAATTTTTGCCCATTCTTCAAAGCAAAACTGCTCCAGCTCCTTCAAGGTGGATGGGTTCCTGCTGGTGTACAGCAATATTTAAGTCATACCACAGATTCCCAATTGGATTGAGGTCTGGGCTTTGACTAGGCCATTTAAATGTTTCCCCTTAAACAACTCGAGTCTTGCTTTAGCAGTGTGCCTAGGGTCATTGTCCTGCTGGAAGGTGAACCTCTGTCCCAGTCTCAAATCTCTGAAAGACTGAAACAGGTTTCCCTCAAGAATTTCACTGTATTTAACACCATCCATCATTCCTTCAATTCTGATCAATTTGCCAGTCCCTGCCAATGAAAAACATCCCCACAGCATGATGCTGCCACCACCATGCTTCACTGTGGGGATGATGTTCTCGGGGTGATGATAGGTGTTGGGTTTGTGCCAGTCATAGCGTTTTCCTTGATGACTAAAAAGCTTAATTTTAGTCTCATCTGACCAGATTACCTTCTTCCATATGTTTGGGGAGTCTCCCACATACCTTTTGGCGAACACCAAATGTGTTTGCTTATGTTTTTCTTTAAGCAACGGCTTTTTTCTGGCCAGTCTTCCATAAAGCCCAGCTCTGTGGAGTGTACGGCTTAAAGTGGTCCTATGGACAGATACTCCAATCTCTGCTGTGGGGCTTTGTAGCTCCTTCAGGGTTATCTTTGGTCTCTTTGTTGCCTCTCTGATTAATGCCTTCCTTGCCTGGTCCATGAGTTTTGGTGGGCGGCCCTCTCTTGGCAGGTTTGTTGTGGTGCCATATGCTTTCCATTTTTTCATGATGGATTTAATGGTGCTCCATGGGATGTTCAAAGTTTCTGATATTTTTTTATAACCCAACCCTGATCCGTACTTCTCCACAACTTTGTCCCTGACCTGTTTGAAGCTCCTTGGTCTCCATGGTGCCGCTTGCTTGGTGGTGCCCCTTGCTTAGTGGTGTTGCAGACTCTGAGGCCTTTCAGAACAGGTGTATATATACTGAGATCATGTGACAGATCATATGACACTTAGATTGCACACAGGTGGACTTTATTTAAATAATAATGTGACTTCTGAAGGTAATTGGTTGCACCAGATCCTATTTAGGTTCTTCATAGCAAAAGGGGTGAATACATATGCACACACCACTTTTCCATTTTTTGAATTTTTTGAAACAAGTAATTTTTTCATTTCACTTCACCAATTTGGATTTGTAAATAATGCAATTACTTCAGATATTTACTCTGTAGCTAATATCCATACGCTCCAATATGCAGCAAGGGGTTGAGAATCAAAGAGAGAACTCAACAAGGTCATCTCAAGGTAAACCCATTCTCACAACAACAGCACACCCCAGACTCCCTTTTATGTTGTATTACCACATAATTACCATTCGTCATTTGTTAGATTTCACAGACTTGTACAGCAAACAATATTATCAAGCTATAAGGGGATTTTCATTTGGCCTTTTGTTTTTCTTCTTTTTTCCTTCACCTTGAGCTCTGTGATCAGAGTCTGTGGCCCAACCCAGGGGAAATCATGGATTCAGTGTCTCAGTTTAAACAATGGTTCTAATGTTTGAATTTGAAAGCCAAATTAATTACTCTGATTTAATCCTTGAAGACACAAACCGTCCTACTCCTCTTAATCACAATCACATTGTCGTGGAGGTTGTTGCCCTTTACACTTGCATTTACTGAATACAGACGTATGATGTTGATGTATGGAAAGGCACAGAAAAAATGAAATCCGCATGAGATGTTATTTACATTGAAACATGAAATGTGGATGTGTTTGTAGACTATAACAGCTGGAGGGTGGTGGAAGACAATGTGTTATTGTCACCAGGAACGAGCTGTGACTTCTTATAGTCATTTACGTTGTGTCCCAGTTGACTATTTTAAAGATTGCATGCTGTCCTTTCTTGTGTAAATGGGGCTGAATTAGACTATTGTTTCATGCGTGTCAATGGAAATAAACCAWGTCATGTCTAATATTGTAGCAGTGTTTTATCTACAATGATTAATGTGGTTAGGAGCTCTTGTCTAGATACTCAGTGAGAAAATGTGCGATTTGTGATYATGTATATCTAACATGTGGATGGAAAACAAAGTCTCAAGTATAAGCCTATAGCTACCCGATTGCATGAATCACTGAAATAGGTACAATGGTTGTGAGAAGATGCATGGTCTCGGTAGCATATTTGCTGTAATTGTGGAGAGTAATTTATCATGTACAGGCTATAGGAAGAGAAGTATTAACAGTATGTAGTGTTAATATTATTAATAATGAGAGGTTATAAACTGACCATATTCTCAGATCGTAGGCCATTGGGAAATGGTAGCTGTAGGAATCACGGGGAATCATGTATGATTACAGTTTGTCGTTTATTCTCAGCATCAACATCCATAAAGTGAAATGGAGCTCAATGGAAAGAACTAAAAGACCTTGATGGAACCCTCAGTCTAATTACAGGATATATACTGCATGACATGTTGCTCTTAGATGTCTCACCATGCTCTTTTCTCTTTAAAATATATTACTTGTGTTGAGTAACACATCATTTAATTTGTTAGATTTAATGCCATTTTCGATGTAAATATTAAACACAATCATAATTTCTTTAGTTAGATTTGCATTTAAATATAATTCTACGCCAATTCAATTGTTTATTTGCAGTAAAAAAACAGCTTTGTGAAAGGTATTAACACATCTTGAAAGAAAGAGAATTGAAAGGAATTAATCGTAGTCTACTGCCACTACAAAATAACTTATTCTTCCCTCTCACCTGTCTTCCCTTTTCTCTCTTTTACACCCATGGTGGTCAGCATGCCATGCTTGTTGTGTTTGTTGACAGCTTTGGGCTATGTTCCCTGACCTCGCCCTTTCCCCAGTTTCACACCCATGCCCAGAAGGTGTGAACAAGGAAGAGGACTGGGGCAGCGTGGGGCTTAGTGGTGAGATGAATCAGGGACATGGAGGTTGCATACAGAGAAAAACACACTATGGGTGGTTGTGCTGCCACATATAGGGRGTTRCAGSTTGATCCCTTATTAAGTTCATCCTAACAGGAATGAGTCCGTACCCCCTGGTCTATCTATCTATATGGATGGGAAGCTGAGTTGAATAAACAACATCTTATAATTCTGATTTCTGTACAGTACCTCCAGCTTTGCTTGTATATCAACTTACCTGGTAAAGTAAGTGTTTAATACCTTTATGGTTGTCACCAGGTAGTTCAGCCTGAGTACCATACCTATTGGATGCCAATGTCTCATCTGGGAACGCACACTGTGTTCCAGCTCTTATGTCAGAACATCCCTTGTCAACAACCTGCTAAATACTGTCATTCATGACATTGTAAACCAAAACACACATTTGGCTGCACCCAATTAATACATTAATACAATTTTGTGCACGCAATTCTGTGCACCCAATTAATACATTAATACAATTTTGTACCAACAAATTTTGTACCACACTGGAACGAAAGCATCAGTTGTTTCTCTATTCAAACTTTGCTTCCAAGCCGGAAACCGTCGTTCCAGTGACACTGCCAACTTTTACACTCCACAGCTGCATTGTCGAAGCCCCACAGGGTGCGGCCATGTCTGGCCCACCTTGTGAAATCACATCCATAGAAATGTGATTACTAGAAGTTAATGTTCTGTGATAGATAGGCCGACAGCCATGTTGAGTGTACCCATGCCAGTAATTATATTTCTATGTTCAGATGTGGACGACCAGTGGTTGAAACCAAAAAAACTGCACATTTTCTGTGCCCTTTTCTCTCAGCTAATTATGTTTATCACTCCAATTGATGCTGGACATRCACTAGAGTAAGTTTTGGTAATGCAAGATATTTGGAGAAAAATAACTGGTTTGGTGATTTAATCTCTAATTATGCATGGCTAGTACAGAACCTAGTACAACTGGATGGAGGGATTTTGTAATTCAATGTATTTTATTAGTACTAGGTCTAACGGGTGTCTTAAGCCATAAAAATAAATGGTATGGACAATTGCCCAAAGGAAAAAGATTTGCTATGTCATCATAGTTGTATTAATGTTTTTGTTGTAAATAAGAAGACATGTATCCTTTTCGTGCTTTATATTGACATATATATTGTGTCATTTTTTTCTTCTTCGCAAGGACACAACCCAGAGTCATTGGAGGAGATTGCAGTGTCCCGAACGTCAAGTCATAGTGCATTTTTAAGCGTGCCGTTCAGACTCATTTCAGCCCCCATTTGGAAATCTGCTGTCGACTCGTTAGAAGTTGATTATTTACTCAATAACCCATTAGTCTGTCAGTAGAGGAGAGCAGAGCAGAGCAGAGCARAGGCAGAGGGCAAGACAAGATTATCAAGATTCGTGATTGTTGCAAACATATGGAAATAGTGTGGTTTTGATGTTGCACAATGTATACAAAGTTGCTGACAAGGAACRGCAAGGGTGTGGCGCAAATTCTTACATCCCCAGTTATCCAGGAGGAGGTTAGACCACCCTGTGTTATGGTAAATACGTAGGATGCCATTGAATGCTATTCCYTGTTCCCACAAATGTTACAGGTTGTAAACATACATACCAAACACATGTGGTATAGTTCTATCTGACAAACCTCTCAGAACACCAGTGAGAAGATCCTACCACTCACTGAAAAACATGTTGCCTCTCATTTCCCTCTCACACATTTAAAATATCCATAGAAGTTTATGTTTATCTTCCCTGCATGGTAATTTAAGTCTCCTGCCTMTTTTTGAAGTAGGTACTTACCTTTAGAAGGCCCGGTTGCTCGTTCTCCATCTTAATGAATGAATCACCTTTTAAMATTTGGGAGGCACACTATTGACCAGATGGAAATGGGAATGCTGACCCAGCAAGCCTCAATCACCTCTGAGAATAATTACCAATTTGAGCCCCTATGTCCCCTTTATCAGTCTTTCCTTGATTATATAATTAATTTAAATTAAAATACTTTTTACTTTGACTCTTAAACACAGAGAATTATCACTGATGACAGTCTTTTTTGTCTCAACAGTGAAGAGTATTGGAGAGGTGGTTGTGGGTGGAAAATAACTTAATCTTCAAAACAATGTGCTGTGCAGTAGATGGTGAAGTGCTTTACAACTTTTAATCTTAGGGATAGATAAGACACTTATATGTACCGACATTTGTTGTTTCTCTAAAATCTGTGATCATGACACAAGGCACTGCGTGATTCACAAGTGTCCCGTTGACGGGACGCCTGAGTTATAACACCACRCATCTAAATGATGAAATACCTTCAAAAGATGAAGATATTTATAGGATGAATATATTTATCAAGACATCATGCAGCAGTGGGATATTTTATATTATACATGAAAATTATTGATACAGTGCCTTTAGAATGTATTCACAATGCTTGACTTCTTCCACGTTTTTTTTTGTTACAAAGTTGGATAAAAATTGAAATAACTGTAATTGTTTGTCAACAATGTGCACAAAATACTTGAAATGTCAAAGTGAAAGAAAAATGCTAAAATGTTTAAAAATAAAGTGAAAAATAAAACACTAATATGTCTTGATTAGATAAGTATTCAACCCCCTGAGCGAATACATGTCAATACACCTTTGGCAGTGATTACAGCTGATCAGCTGTCTTTCTGGGTAAGTGATCAAAGAGTGCTCAACGAGCATTCCACAGCTGAAATGTGAAACATTTGCTTATTATTCTTTTCAACATWTTTCAAGCTCTGTCAAAATGCTTGTTGATCATTGCTTGAAAACCATTTTCAGGTCTTGCCATAGATTTTCAAGAAGATTTAAGTCAAAACTGTAACTCGGCCGCTCAGGAACATTCACTGTCTTCTTGGTAAGCAACTCCAGTGTAGATKTGGCCTTGTGCTTTGGGTTATTGTCCTTCTGAAATGTGAGTTCATCTCCCAGAGTCTGGTAGAAAGCAGACTGAACCAGGTTGTGCTTTGCCTGTGCTTAGCCCCATTCCTTAAATTTTTTATCCTGAAAAACTCACCAGTTAAAAGCATTAAACATAACATGATGCAGCCACCACTATGCTTGAAAATATGGAGAGTAGTATTACTTTTTGCAGTATTACTTTAGTGGCTTGTTTGCAATAAGGATTCATGTTTTGGTATATTTTTATTCCATACAGGCTTCCTTTTCACTCTCTCAATTAGCTAGTATTGTGGAGTAACTACAATGTTGTTGATCCATCCACCTCCTACCACAACCATTATACTGTGTCAAAGTCCCCATTGGCCTCATGGTGAAATTCCTGAGCGGTTTCCTTCCTCTCCAGCAACTGAGTTAGGAAGGACGCCTGTATTTTTTTAGTGACTGGGTGTATTGATAGACCATCCAAAGTGTAATTAATAACTTCACCATGCTCAAAGGGATATTCAATKTCTGCTTTTTTATTTTTTACCCATCTACCAATAGGTGCCCTTCTTTGCGAGGCGTTTGAAAACCTCCCCTGTCATTATCGTTGAATCTGTGTTTGAAATTCATTAAGGGACCTTACATGAAATTGTATATGTGGGGTACAGAGATGAGGTAGTCATAAAAAAATCTTGTTAAACACAATTATCCCATGCACATTTTAATGTGACTTGTTAAGCTATTTTTTTTGCCATAACAAAGGGGTTGAATACTTATTGACTCAAGACATTTCAGCTTTTCATTAGAAATTAATTTCGATTTTTGAGGGGAGGGGAACATAATTACATTTTGACATTAAGGTTGTATTTTGTGTAGGCACATTTGTTTTAGGCTGTAACACAACAAAATGTGGAAAAAGTCAAGGGGTGTGAATACRTTCTGAATACATTGGTTTAGTAATTCAACAAAATATGATGTTAACGCAATAGGGAAAACATTTGTTTGATAGTGGTTCAATAAAATCAATACTGACTTCAGTAAATTGATAGACATCAATAAACTCTCAATTGTCTACAAATATGCCCAACTGTATGACTCCGCAAGGTACGGTGTTCCTTTCACAAGGCTATTGACAGAAATACCTGACAGCTGATAACGATGGCACGATGTAGAAGGAAAAAACCAGYAGGTCTYGGCGGAGTTATTATTCATWCACAGAWGACAAGCAGAARCAAATGAGCTGTGAACGAGGGCAGCTGTCCCTGCTGTTGCATGGAGAACTCTGGACTTGGAGGATACAAGAGGTAGTAWTAGTGCACTTTAGACTAAAGCTTATGCTAAACTATTAAATACTTCTCATTGGAGGATTGTGTGTCGAGGTAGGTGAGGGTGAAGTGGCGGTGAGAGGGACTCATTATTTTTTCTCAGATTTGACAGTTGCCGTATCGGAAATAGCTCCTCTCGTCTAGCTAAGAGGGACATTCTAGAGAAATAGAAAATGCAACGGTTTGTGGCGTATCCATTCCAGAGATTCTGATTGAGCCTGACAAAATTTGAGGAGTGAAGATGGATTTGTTTTTATTGCTACTCATATGATTGCAAATAACAGAGGGCCCTACAATACTGTAGCGACTAAACAAACAGTATGGAACAGAACACCCTTTCATTTGATCCCATATCATGATGTAGTTATTCTGAGCCAGGAGGTTGGTAATTCAGGCTTTTCATGTTCAGGCACTTCCACAGAAACTCTGAAAATGGAACTGTGAGACTGTAGCCAATGAAATATTAAACTYCTTTCCTATCTTTCTGTAAAATWTGTAATGCATTCCCTGGTGTCTGACATTATGCACTGCCAGTTCGAAAATTTCCACTCACAACTATACACAAAGAGAGTGCTCTTAGACATTTATTTTTTAAACGTTGAAATGTAACTGTGACACTAAACCTCTTGTAACAGGGATGACTTAAGGTAACAGGGCTGAGTTTAGATAACAGGGATGACTAGATAACAGGAATGACTTTAATCAGTAAAGTAACGGGAWGATCCCTTTAACGTAGTTGAGCAGAGGCAATACTCCAGTATTTCCCAACCCTTATTCCATCTTTATTTAACCAGGTAGGCCAGTTGAGAACACGTTCTCATTTACAACTGCGACCTGG
>NC_036838.1:903315-905216 GCF_002910315.2 Salvelinus sp. IW2-2015 | reverse complement strand
GCCGGCCCGAGGAGACGTACTGGGGCCAGATATGTTGGCCGGCTTCATGGCACCCGGCTCGATGCCCAACCTAGCCCTACCAGTGCGGCAAGGTTGATAGCCCACTGGGCTAAGCACGCTACTGGGACACCGTGCGCTTTACCGCATAACACCAGTGTCTGACCAGTACGACGCCTTCACTCCACGGTAAGCCCGGAGTGGCTCAGGTATCCAACCCCCCCCCCCCAAGAAATTTTTGGGTGAGCCTCTCGGGCTTCCAGCCTCTCTTGTGCTGCCTCCTCAATCCACGTCCTGGGCTGTGGCTGCCTCTTCTCCCGAGAGCGGCGATTCTCTCCAATCCTTCCCCGGGTCTTCTCCGTCATGATCTCAAGACCATTCCTCCTGTGTCGTAGTCCTGTGTACTGGGCCGCTGCTGCTCCCCGTTGCTACGCTGCTTGGTCCGGGTTTGGTGGGTGTTTCTGTAACGGTTTTCTTCCAGGGTGAAGGAGAGGACCAAAGTGCAGCGCGGCTAGTGTTAAACATGTTTAATGAAGAACAAGTGAACACAACAAACAACTTACAAAATAACAAACGGAAAACCGATACAGACCTATTCTGTACAGACACAGAGACAGGAAACAAACACCACAAAATCCCAACAACAAAACAAGCTCCTATATATGATTCTCAATCAGGGACAACGATTACATCTGCCTCTGATTGAGAACCATATAGGCTGGACATAGAAACAGACAAACTAGACCACACAACATAGAATTCCCACCCAGCTCACGTCCTGACCAACTAAAACATACAAAACAACAGAAAACAGGTCAGGAACGTGGACACCTGGCTCAAAAACAAAGCAAAGCAGTGCAACAAAAACAACAACACAGAGTTACACATCGGATAAACAAATGTACAGTCAATAACACAATATAAAAATCTGTATACAGYTTGTGCAAATTAAGTAAGGAGGTAAGGCAATAAATAGGTCATAGTGGCGAAGTAATTACAATTTAGCAATTAACACTGGCGTGATAGATGTGCAGATGAGGATGTGCAAGTAGAAATACTGTTGTACAAAAGATCAGAAAAAACAAAAACAAATATGGGATGAGGTAGGTAGTTGATTGGATGGGCTATTTACAGATGGGCTGTGTACAGCTGCAGCGATCGATAAGCTGCTCTGACAGCTGATGCTTAAAAAGTTAGTGAGGGAGATTTAAGTCTCCAACTTCAGTGATTTTTGCAATTTGTTCCAGTCATTAACAGCAGAGAACTGGAAGGAAAGATGGCCAAAGGCCAGTGAGCTGAGATAAGGCGGAGCTTTACCTAGCAAAGACTTATAGATGACATGGAGCCAGTGGGTTTGGCGACAAATATGTAGCGAGGACCAGTCAACAACGAGAGCATTCAGGTCGCAGTGGTGGGTGGTATATGGGGCTTTGGTGACAAAACGGATGGCAATGTGATAGACTGCATCCAATTTGCTGAGTAGAGTGTTGGAGGCTATTTTGTAAATGAMATTGCCAAAGTCAAGGATCGGGAGGGTATGAGGGTATGTTTGGCAGCATGACTGAAGGAGGCTTTGATGCAAAATAGGAAGCCAATTCTAGATTTAATTTTGGATTGGAGATGCTTAATATGAGTCTGGAAGGAGAGTTTACAGTCTAGCCAGACACCTAGGTATTTATAGTTGTCCACATGGTCAGAACCGTCCAGAGTAGTGATGCTAGTCGGGCGGGCGGGTGCGGGCAGCGATCGGTTGAAGAGCATGCATTTAGTTTTACTAGCACTAAGAGCAGTTGGAGGCCACAGAAGGAGTGTTGTATCGCATTGAAGCTCGTTTGGAGGTTTGTTAACACAGTGTCCAAAGAAAGGCCAGACGTATACAGAATGGTGTCGTCTGCATAGAGGTG
>NC_036838.1:892831-903290 GCF_002910315.2 Salvelinus sp. IW2-2015 | reverse complement strand
TGCCCAGTCTCAAATATCTCTGAAAGACTGAAACAGGTTCCCTCAAGAATTTCACTGTATTTAACACCATCCATCATTCTTCAATTCTGATCAATTTGCCAGTCCCTGCCAATGAAAACATCCCCACCAGCTGAGCTGCCACACCATGCTTCACTGTGGGGATGATGTTCTCGAGGGTGATGATAGGTGTTTGGTTTGTGCCAGTCATAGCGTTTTCCTTGATGACTAAAAAGCTTAATTTTAGTCTCATCTGACCAGATTACCTTCTTCCATATGTTTGGGAGTCTCCCACATACCTTTTGGCGAACACCAAATGTGTTTGCGTTATGTTTTTCTTTAAGCAACGGCTTTTTCTGGCCAAGTCTTCCATAAAGCCCAGCTCTGTGGAGTGTACGCTTAAAGTGGTCCTATGGACAGATACTCCAACTCTCTGCTTGGGGCTTTTAGCTCCTTCAGGGTTATCTTTGGTCTCTTTGTTGCTCTCTGATTAATGCCTTCCTTGCCTGTCCATGAGTTTTTGGTGGCGGCCCTCTCTTGGCAGTTTGTTGTGTGCCATATGCTTTCCATTTTTTCATGATGGATTTAAATGTGGCTCCATGGGATGTTCAAAGTTTCTGATATTTTTTATAACCCAACCCTGATCCGTACTTCTCCACAACTTTGTCCTGACCTGTTTGAAGCTCCTTGGTCTCCATGGTGCCGCTTGCTTGGTGGTCGCCCTTGCTTAGTTGTGTTGCAGACTCTGAGGCCTTTCACGAACAGGTGTATATATACTGGATCATGTGACAGATATATGACACTTAGATTGCAACACAGGTGGACTTTATTTAAATAAATAATGTGACTTCTGAAGGTAATTGGTTGCACCAGATCCTATTTTAGGTTCTTCATAGCAAAAGGGTGAATACATATGCACCACACCACTTTTCCATTTTTTTGAATTTTTTGAAACAAGTAATTTTTTCATTTCACTTCACCAATTTGGATTTGTAAATAATTGCAATTACTTCAGATATTTACCTGTAGCTAATATCCATTACGCTCCAATATGCAGCAAGGGGTTGAGAATCAAAGAGAGAACTCAACAACAGGTCATCTCAAGGTAAACCCATTCTCAACAAACAGCACACCCCAGACTCCCTTTTATGTTGTATTTACACATAATTACCATTCGTCATTTGTTAGATTTCACAGACTTGTACAGCAAACAATATTATCAAGCTATAAGGGGATTTTCATTTTGGCCTTTTGTTTTTCTTCTTTTTCCTTCACCTTGAGCTCTGTGATCAGAGTCTGTGGCCAACCCAGGGAAAATCATGGATTCAGTGTCTCAAGTTTAAACAATGGTTCTAATGTTTGGAATTTGAAAGGCCAAATTAATTACTCTGATTTAATCCTTGAAGACACAAAACCGTCCTACTCCTCTTAATCACAAATCACATTGTCGTGGAGGTTGTTGCCCTTTACACTTGCATTTACTGAATACAGACGTATGATGTTGATGTATGGAAAGGCACAGAAAAAATGAAATCCGCATGAGATGTTATTTACATTGAAACATGAAATGTGGATGTGTTTGTAGACTATAACAGTGGAGGGTGGTGGAAGACAATGTGTTATTGTCACCAGGAACGAGCTGTGACTTCTTATAGTCATTTACGTTGTGTCCCAGTTGACTATTTTAAAGATTGCATGCTGTCCTTTCTTGTGTAAATGGGCTGAATTAGACTATTTGTTTCATGCTGTCAATGGAAATAAACCATGTCATGTCTAATATTGTAGCCAGTGTTTTATCTACAATGATTAATGTGGTTAGGAGCTCTTGTGATACTCAGTGAGAAAATGTGCGATTTGTGATCATGTATATCTAACATGTGGATGGAAAACAAAGTCTTCAAAGTATAAGCCTATAGCTACCCGATTGCATGAATCACTGAAATAGTGTACAATGGTTGTGAGAAAGATGCATGGTCTCGGTAGCATATTTGCTGTAATTGTGGAGAGTAATTTCATCATGTACAGGCTATAGGAAGAGAAGTATTAACAGGTATGTATGTATTAATATATTAATAATGAGAGGTTATAACTGACCATATTCTCAGATCGTAGGCCATTGGGAAATGGTAGCTGTAGGAATCCACGGGGAATCATGTATGATTCAGTTTGTCGTTTATTCTCAGCATCAACATCCATAAAGTGAAATGGAGCTTCAATGGAAAGAACTAAAGAACCTTGATAGGAACCCTCAGTCTAATTACAGGATATATACTGCATGACATGTTGCTCGTTAGATGTCTCACCATGCTCTTTTCTCTTTAAAATATATTACTTGGTTGAGTAACACATCATTTAATTTGTTAGATTAAGCCATTTTCGATGTAAAAATTAAACACAATCATAATTTCTTTAGTTAGATTTGCATTTATATATAATTCTACGCCAATCAATTGTTTATTTGCAGTAAAAAAAAACAGCTTTGTGAAAGGTATTAACACATCTTGAAAGAAGAGAATTGAAAGGAATTAATCGTAGTTTACTCCACTACAAATAAAACTTATTCTTCCTCTCACCTGTCTTCCTTTCTCTCTTTTACACCCATGGTGGTCAGCATGCCATGCTTGTTTGTTTTGTTGACAGCTTTGGCTATGTCCCTGACCTCGCCCTCCCCAGTTCACACCCATGCCCAGAAGGTGTAACAAGGAAGAGGACTGGGCAGCGTGGGGCTTAGTGGTGAGATGAATCAGGACATGGAGGTTGCATACAGAGAAAAACACACTATGGGTGGTCTTGCTGCCACATTATAGGGAGTTACAGGTTGATCCCTTATTAAGTCATCCTAACAGAATGAGTCCGTACCCCCTGGTCTATCTATCTATATGGATGGAAGCTGAGTTGAATAAACAACATCTTATAATTCTATTTCTGTACAGTACCTCCAGCTTTGCTTGTATATCAACTTACCTGGTAAAGAAGTGTTTAATACCTTTATGGTTGTCACACAGGTAGTTCAGCCTGAGTACCATACCTATTGGAGTGCCAATGTCTCATCTGGAACGCACACTGTGTTCCAGCTCTTATGTCAGAACATTCCCTTGTCAACAACCTGCTAAATACTGTCATTCATGACATTGTAAACCAAAACACACATTGCTGCACCCATTAATACATTAATACAAATTTTGTGCACTGCAATTTGTGCACCCAATTAATACATTAATACAATTTTGTACCAACAAATTTTGTACACACTGGAACAAGCATCAGTTGTTTCTCTATTCAAACTTTGCTTCCAAGCGGAAACCGGCGTTCCAGTGACACTGCCAACTTTTACACTCCACAGCTGCATTGTCGAAGCCCACAGGGTGCGGCCATGTCTGCCCACCTTGTGAAATCACATCCATAGGAAATGTGATTACTAGAAGTTAATGTTCTGTGATAGATACGCCGACAGCCATGTTGAGTGTGTACCCATGCCAGTAATTATATTTCTATGTTCAGATGTGGACGACCAGTGGTTGAAACCAAAAAAACTGCACATTTCTGTGCCCTTTCCTCTCAGCTAATTATGTTTATCACTCAATTGATGCTGGGACATACACTAGAGTAAGTTTTGGTAATGCAAGATATTTGGAGAAAAATAACTGGTTTGGTGATTATCTCTAATTATGCATGGCTAGTACAGAACCTAGTACAACTGATGGAGGGATTTTTGTAATTCAATGTATTTTATTAGTACTAGGTCTAATGGGTGTCTTAAGCCATAAAAATAAATGGTATGGACAATTGCCCAAAGGAAAAAGATTTGCTATGTCATCATAGTTGTATTAATGTTTTTGTAATAATAAGAAGA
The DNA here is from genome assembly GCF_002910315.2 of Salvelinus sp. IW2-2015. Lineage (NCBI taxonomy): Eukaryota > Metazoa > Chordata > Actinopteri > Salmoniformes > Salmonidae > Salvelinus > Salvelinus sp. IW2-2015. The sequence continues at coordinate 899,440 of NC_036838.1, read as the reverse complement.
AAACATGTATCCTTTTCGTGCTTTATATTGACAGAATATTGTGTCATTTTTTTCTTCTTCGCAAGACACAACCCAGAGTCATTGGAGGAGATTGCAGTGTCCGAACGTCAAGTCATAGTGCATTTTTAAGCGTGCCGTTCAGACTCATTCAGCCCCCATTTGGAATCTGCTGTCGACTCGTTAGAAGTTGATTATTACTCAATAACCCATTAGTCTGTCAGTAAAGGAGAGCAGAGCAGAGCAGAGCAAAGGCAAGGGGCAAGACAAGATTATCAAGATTCGTGATTGTTGCAAACATAAGAAATAGTGTGGTTTTGATGTTGCACAATGTATACAAAGTTGCTGACAAGGAACGGCAAGGGTGTGGCGCCAAATTCTTACATCCCCAGTTTCCAGGAGAAGTTAGACACCCTGTGTGTATGGTAATACGTAGGATGCCATTGAATGCTATTTCCCTGTTCCCACAAATGTTACAGGTTGTAAACATACATACCAAACACATGTGTATAGTTTCTATCTGACAAACCTCTCAGAACACCAGTGAAGATCCTACCACTCACTGAAAAACATGTTGCCTCTCATTTCCCTCTCACACATTTAAAAAATATCCCCATAGAGTTTATGTTTATCTTCCCTGCATGGTAATTTAAGTCTCCCTGCCTATTTTTGAAGTAGGTACTTACCTTTAGAAGGCCGGTTGCTCGTTCTCCATCTTAATGAATGAATCACCTTTTAACATTTGGAGCACACTATTGACCAGATGGAAATGGAATGCTGACCCAGCAAGCCTCAATCACTCTGAGAAAATACCAATTTGAGCCCCTATGTCCCTTTATCAGTCTTTCCTTGATTATATAATTAATTAAATTAAAATACTTTACTTGACCTTAAACACAGAGAATTATCACTATGACAGTCTTTTTTGTCTCAACAGTGAAGAGTATTGGAGAGGTGGTTGTGGTGGAAAAATAACTTAATCTTCAAAACAATGTGTGTGCAGTAGATGGTGAAGTGCTTTACAACTTTTAATCCTAGGGATAGATAAGACACTTATATGACCGACATTTGTTGTTTCTCTAAAATCTGTGATCATGACACAAGGCACTGCGTGATTCACAAGTGTCCCGTTGACGGGACGCCTGAGTTATAACACCACGCATCTAAATGATGAAATACCTTCAAAAGATGAAGATATTTATAGGATGAATATATTATCAAGACATCATGCAGCAGTGGGATATTTTATATTATACATGAAAATGATTGATACAGTGCCTTTAGAATGTATTCACAATGCTTGACTTCTTCCACGTTTTTTTTTGTTTCAAAGTTGGATAAAAATTGAAATAACTGTAATTGTTTGTCAACAATGTGCACAAAATACTTGAAATGTCAAAGTGAAGAAAAAATGCTAAAAATGTTAAAAAAAAGTGAAAAATAAAACACTAATATGTCTTGATTAGATAAGTATTCAACCCCCTGAGCGAATACATGTCAATACACCTTTGGCAGTGATTACAGCTGATCAGCTGTCTTTCTGGGTAAGTGATCAAAGAAGTGCTCAACGAGCATTCACAGCTGAAATGTGAAACATTTGCTTATTATTCTTTTAACATTTTTCAAGCTCTGTCAAAATGCTTGTTGATCATTGCTTGAAAACCATTTTCAGGTCTTGCCATAGATTTTCAAGAAGTTTAAGTCAAAACTGTAACTCGGCCGCTCAGGAACATTCACTGTCTTCTGGTAAGCAACTCCAGTGTAGATTGGCCTTGGTGCTTTGGGTTATTGTCCTTCTGAAATGTGAGTTCATCTCCAGAGTCTGGTAGAAAGCAGACTGAACCAGGTTGTGCTTTGCCTGTGCTTAGCCCCATTCCTTAAATTTTTTAATCCTGAAAAACTCACCAGTTAAAAGCATAAATATAACATGATGCAGCCACCACTAGCTTGAAAATATGGAGAGTAGTATTACTTTTTGCAGTATTACTTTAGTGGCTTGTTTGCAATAAGGATTCATGTTTTGGTATATTTTTATTCCATACAGCTTCCTTCTTTTCACTCTCTCAATTAGGCTAGTAGTGGGAGTAACTACAATGTTGTTGATCCATCCTCAGTTTTCTCCTACCACAACCATTATACTGTGTCAAAGTCCCCATTGGCCTCATGGTGAAATTCCTGAGCGGTTTCCTTCCTCTCCAGCAACTGTAGTTAGGAAGGGACGCCTGTATTTTTTAGTGACTGGGTGTATTGATAGACCATCCAAAGTGTAATTAATAACTTCACCATGCTCAAAGGGATATTCAATTTCTGCTTTTTTATTTTTTACCCATCTACCAATAGGTGCCCTTCTTGCGAGGCGTTTGAAAACCTCCCTGTCATTATCGTTGAATCTGTGTTTGAAATTCATTAAGGGACCTTACATGAAATTGTATATGTGGGTACAGAGATGAGGTAGTCATAAAAAAATCTTGTTAAACACAATTATCCATGCACATTTTAATGTGACTTGTTAAGCTATTTTTTTTGCGCATAACAAGGGGTTGAATACTTATTGACTCAAGACATGTTCAGTCTTTTCATTAGAATGTATTTCGATTTTTGAGGGGAGGGGAACATAATTACATTTTGACATTAAGGTTGTATTTGTGTAGGCACATTGTTTTTAGGCTGTAACACAACAACAAATGTGGAAAAAGTCAAGGGGTTGAATTACATCTGAATACATTGGTTTAGTAATTCAACAAAATATGATGTTAATCGGCAATAGGGAAAACATTTGTTTGATAAGTGGTTCAATAAATCAATACTGACTTCAGTAATTGATAGAGATCAATAAACTCTCAATTGTCTACAAATATGCCCAACGTGTATGACTCCGCAAGGTACGGTGTTCTTTTCACAAGGCTATTGACAGAAATACCTGACAGCTGATAACGATGGCACGATGTAGAAGGAAAAAACCAGTAGGTCTCGCGGAGTTATTATTCATACACAGATGACAAGCAGAAGCAAATGAGCTGTGAACGAGGGCAGCTGTCCCTGTGTTGCATTGGAGAACTCTGACTTGGAGGATACAAGAGGTAGTAATAGTGCACTTTAGACTAAAGCTTATGCAAACTATTAAATACTTCTCATTGGAGGATTGTGTCGAGGTAGGTGAGTGGTGAAGTGGCGGTGAGAGGGACTCATTATTTTTTTCTCAGATTTGACAGTTTGCCGTATCGGAAAAATAAGCTCTCTCGTCTAGCTAAGAGGGACATCTCTAGAGAAATAGAAAATGCAACGGTTTGTGGCGTATCCATTCCAAGATTCTGATTGACCTGACAAAATTTTGAGGCAGTGAAGATGGATTTTGTTTTTATTGCTACTCATATGATTGCAAATAACAAAGGCCCTACAATACTGTAGCGACTAAACAAACAGTATGGAACAGAACACCCTTTCATTTCATTCCCATATCATGATGTAGTTATTCTGAGCCAGGAGGTTGGTAATTCAGCTTTCATGTTCAGGCACTGGCCACAGAAACTCTGAAAATGAACTGTGAGACTGTAGCCAATGAAATATTAAACTCCTTCCTATTTTCTGTAAAAAATTTGTAATGCATTCCCTGGTGTCTGACATTATGCACTGCCAGTTCGAAAATTTCCACTCACACTATACACACAAAGAGAGTGCTCTAGACATTTATTTTAAACGTTGAAATGTAACTGTGACACTAAACCTCTTGTAACAGGATGACTTAAGGTAAACAGGGCTGAGTTTAGATAACAGGGATGACTAGATAACAGGAATGACTTTAATCAGTAAAGTTAACGGGATGATCCCTTTAACGTAGTTGAGCAAGGCAATACTCCAGTATTTTCCCAACCCTTATTCATCTTTATTTAACCAGGTAGGCCAGTTGAGAACACGTTCTTCATTTTACAACTGCGACCCTGCCAAGACAAAAGCCAAAGCAGTGCAACAAAAACAACAACACAGAGTTACACATCGGATAAACAAATGTACAGTCAATAACACATATAAAATCTGTATACAGTTGTGCAAATTAAGTAAGGAGGTAAGGCAATAAATAGGTCATAGTGGCGAAGTAATTACAATTTAGCAATAACACTGGCGTGATAGATGTGCGATGAGGATGTGCAAGTAGAAATACTGTGTACAAAAGATCAGAAAAACAAAAAAACAAATATGGGATGAGGTAGGTAGTTGATTGGATGGCTATTTACAGATGGGCTGTGTACAGCTGCAGCGATCGATAAGCTGCTCTGACAGCTGATGCTTAAAAAGTTAGTGAGGAGATTTAAGTCTCCAACTCAGTGATTTTTGCAATTGTTCCAGTCATTAACAGCAGAGAACTGGAAGGAAAGATGGCCAAAGGCCAGTGAGCTGAGATAAGGCGAGCTTTACCTAGCAAAGACTTATAGATGACATGAGCCAGTGGTTTGGCGACAAATATGTAGCGAGGACCAGTCAACAACGAAGCATTCAGGTCGCAGTGGTGGGTGGTATATGGGGCTTTGGTGACAAAACGGATGGCAATGTGATAGACTGCATCCAATTTGCTGAGTAGAGTGTTGGAGGCTATTTTGTAAATGAAATTGCCAAAGTCAAGGATCGGGAGGGTATGAGGGTATGTTTGGCAGCATGACTGAAGGAGGCTTTGATGCAAAATAGGAAGCCAATTCTAGATTAATTTTGGATTGGAGATGCTTAAATGAGTCTGGAAGGAGAGTTTACAGTCTAGCCAGACACCTAGGTATTTATATTGTCCACATGGTCAGAACCGTCCAGAGTAGTGATGCTAGTCGGGCGGGCGGGTGCGGCAGCGATCGGTTGAAGAGCATGCATTTAGTTTTACTAGCACTAAGAGCAGTTGGAGGCCACAGAAGGAGTGTTGTATCGCATTGAAGCTCGTTTGGAGGTTTGTTAACAAGTGTCCAAAGAAAGGCCAGACGTATACAGAATGGTGTCGTCTGCATAGAGTGGATCAAAGAATCACCCGCAGCAAGCTTTATCTTTGATATATACAGAGAAAAGAGTGGTCCCGAGAATTGAACCCTGTGGCACTCCCATAGAGACTGCCAGAGGTCCTGACAACAGGCTCTCCGATTTGACATACTGAACTCTATCTGAGAAGTAGTTAGTGAACCAGGTGAGGCAGTCATTAGARTAACCAAAGCTGTTGAGTCTGCCAATAAGTAACCCCAACAGAACACATGTTTGTTGTAACCCTGGACAAGCACACCTGATTCCACTTGTCAACTAATCATCAAGCCCTCAATGAGGTGTGYTTATCAAGAGCTACATCGAAACTGTGCACTGTTGGGGGTACTTGAGGATCAGGGTTGGTAAGCACTGCCATACTCAATAGAACTGTTTCATAAGTAAATATCCCAAACCCCAGTGTCAGTGTGAACACTTAGTTCAATTAGGCTTCAACTCAGCCACTTCAGCCATTGAAGAAATTTACCATTTACATTACTCATGAATACCTCCGCATTTACTTTCATTTCAGTTATCGCCATTCCGAGGTGAAATATTAATCGAATAAAACCAACCTCCAGGCTTCTGAAAAAKAATAATCATTACTGACTCACATCAATTGTTTGTCCAAATATATATTTTTGCCAAATACAGTAGTATTTTATCCAATGAACTCCAAAGTCCCCCTAAAGTGGCCAGAGTTTTATAGTCTGTTTCTGGTCAATCAATCCCAAGAACAGTTCCATCTGTGAAACCTTTTTTGTAATTAATTCAACCGCCCGGTAAGCTCCCACGATACATCATTTTTGGGACGAGTCAGAGAGGAAATCAAAGTTAATTCACCTCTAAACAGATATTTGAAYCTTGTGGGGTGAGCTGTCCTAGCCTTGTCCTGTTGTTTTGTGTCAATTTACTTACAGGCATAAATAAGGGAGGAAGGTTGAAATAACTGTCCACCCTCTCAACACACACATTCATGTACTTGCGCACACACCGTTAAACACAGTTATACCTGCATTAAAGGCGATGTCCCCACTGTTGCGGGGACTGCATTCACGGTAGAACTAAGTGCTGCATATGTCCTTAACATTTTTACGCAGATCTTCCGCGATACTTCAGCAATACGAATTGAATCCAGCCCAAAGACTCGCCTTAAAGTATATTTACCAACAAAGTCAAAGCTCGCATATGTTTTTGGGGGCCTGAGTAGATTCAGGTTTGTGATGGAAAATGACATTGCAGAGGTGACTCTAGGATTATCCACTGTTTTTAACAGTGGATGGCTCTATAACAGTGGATGGCTCTATAACAGTGGATGGGTCTACAACAGTGGTTGTGTCCATAACAGTGGATGGTTCTATAACAGTGGATGGGTCTATAACAGGTCTTTAACCTGTCATTATGTTGTATCTCTCTGTCTCAGTAGTGGAGGCAATTTTAGTGAAGGAATATGTGTGAAATACATTATAAACCCGTCCACCTGTGCCGTTGAAGATAGACAACCAAAGACTCGTCTTAAAGTTTAGTTACCAACAAAGTTGAATCTTAGCTGTGTCAACAACAATAAAGTCAGAGAAAAAATGGAGTATAGTTTTGGAAGGGGAAATTAGCCAAGTTCTTACA
>NC_036838.1:880431-883965 GCF_002910315.2 Salvelinus sp. IW2-2015 | reverse complement strand
AGCATGGTAGCAGAAGGTCCAGCTTCACTGCAGAGATTTAGAAAATAATAAATAAGGATATATGGAGATCCGTTAGGGAGATAATGAGCTTATGTCAAATATCATTCTATGATCTAATGTGATATTGGATTAGCAATAACCATTAAAAGATAAGCGTATGTACGTAGAATAGCAAGGGCACATGCATAAACTTGGTAAGTTTGTCATATTCTGTTCATGTATGTCTTTAGAGAGAGAGCAACCAACTCACTCCGGGACCCTCCGTTGTCACGTGGTTTAGACAAAACTCCGAGGGTGACTTCCAGAGAGTGGAATGGGATCAATAAACCCAACAACTTCAGACACACTCCTACTTGAATAATGCAATTCCTGTTCCACTTTTAAATAATAAACCAGCATGAAATTCTAATTACCAAATCCCCGTCGTTTTAATATTTAATTTGGGAAGTATTTCATCTGTTACATGTCAGTCTCGAAATCAATTTGTATTACATGCGCAAACTTCAAAACATGCATTGTGTGCTGGATAGCACTTCACACTGAGGCCGGCAGTCTTTCTGGTTTGGCTGACGTGGCTATCTGAGGGTCTAGTTACCCCACACCCTCTATAATTTAATATGGAATAGCTGCTTTCATTTTTGGGCCAAGTAGATAGTTGGTTCATCGCTAGTTCAAGGACAAATCCTTACATTTGTTGTGAAAGAACCAGCACACACTAATGCTGCACACTACACTCTCTAACATGGACTGTGGAGACAAAGATAACATAACCTGCTTTCTATTGCTTTCCCTCAATGATATGAATTGACTCACCTTGGAGAGAAAACATAAACTGATACCTTATGTAAGTGGGGTTGTCAGCCCTTGCCTGCACTGAGCAACATACACTCAATGGTTTGGTATTTGTGACACTTTTAAAACTCTTTGAGGAAGAGGATCTCCGAACGTAATAAGACAGCCTGTGCTTTCATTTTCAATTTGCCCCCACCAAAGACCATACTGATCGTGTCTGAAGCTATTGGTATTCAGATCATCCAGCTCCTTACACAATGCCGCAAGGTTCACCTCTGAGTTTTAGCACGGCACCTTCTCAGTGTGCCAGACACATAACCAATTCAGCGAGGCTCATAAATACAAAATGAATAGCAGTTGAGCTTTTTTTTGCTTTTTATCTGCAGTCTCAAGAGTGGAGCAATTTTAGTGGAGGAAAATACAGGTAACTACACAAATAAGGAAACACCAACATAAAGTGTCTTAATAGGGTGTTGGGTCACCACGAGCCAGAACAGCTTCAATGCACCTTGGCATAGATCCTACAAGTGTCTGAATCTCTATTGGAGGGATGCGTTACCATTCTTTCACAAGAAATTCCAGGATTTGCATTTTATTGATGGTACAAAACGCTATTTCAGACGCCGCTCCAGAATCTACCATAGGTGTTCAATTAGACTGAGATCTGATGTAACGTTCGTTCTCCTCTCGTCTGAGGAGGAGCAAGGATCGGACAAAAAGGCAGCGTGGGTTGATACATAATCCGTTTAATAAAGAAAGACGAACACGAAGCACACTTGAACAACACATAACAAACAACACTAAAAACAGACCTGAACATGAGAACTTACAACAACGAAGAACCACGAACAGGAACAAACTCACAAACGAAACAGTCCCCTGTGGCACAAACACTGACACAGGAACAATCACCACAAAACAAACAGTGTGAACAGCCTACCTTATATGTTTCTCAATCAGAGGAAACGTAAAACACCTGCCCCTGATTGAGAACCATATCAGGCTAATTGAAAAACCCAACATAGAAACACATAACATAGAATGCCCACCCAGCTCACTCCTGACCATACTAAACAAAGAAAAATAAAGCAAATAAGTCAGAACATCTCTCCTCTTACCCATGCTCCTCCATCACCCTGTTATCATGAGGTCATAGAGTTGCTATCAGGCTCAGTCAATTATATTACCTTCATAAATTCAAGTTAAACTAGAACATAGTGTATTTCATTTTTTGCTTTAGATGGAGCTCATGTCCAAATGCGTAAGTGCAGATSATTTTTCATAATRAAGTTTACCTAGATATGGGTACGATGATACATATTCAGCCTTTCAATTACAGACATTAGCCTCCGGTGTTGTTGTGCTAACTGATAAAAAACGCCTGCATATCTGACAGCTCCATTTTGACGAGAGGTAGATACTGCATATTTTTGTATAATCTACTGAGCGTGTGAAATCATCAATAAGTAAATGAGTTTTTCCCTTGTTTTTTTAAATATTATACAATTAATGTTTCATTACTCATCTTATGTGATTTTGTGAATTTATTTTAGCTAAACTCTGAGAGATATTGTTCAAATATTGTGGACAGCAATACGTCTCCTCAGATTCTTCAGTCTGTAGTAGGACCCTAGAAGGAATACTAAATATGTTGTTATGGGCTAGCACTCATTTCACATTTTTCATTAAGATAATCTCTAATGTTAAATGTACAAGCTTACTCCCACTTGAAGGGTCAAAAAGTTTTGGAGCTAATTTAAGGGGATTTGATATCAAACATTTTCTCTTATGATAGTCAACAGAGGTTGATGTCTATCCCCTCTCTTCAGTGTCCCCTCTCTTCAAGTGTTTGCAGAACTCATGAGTGACTAGAAGGGCTTTTCATCTAGCTAAGTGCCTCTGTTAATGTAATAGGCTTCTTTGTGAATGTGATTATGTGGTAGATTTAATAAAGGGATTATTATTATTACAATATTCATAAGCCACCCCTGTAATGGCTTCCTGTCCTCTTCCGATCCCTGTGAGATGTAAGACAATGGAAAGCTGTCCTCTGGCCCGCCTGTTGTTAGCAGAGGAAAATAACCCCAGTCAGAGGCAATAGATGCTTATGGAGGTTGTTTTCCTCTACGTTATGCTCAATGGGAGACACAACATGATGATATTGCAGTTTTCAAGCAAGACCACAACATTGCACATCACATGACATCACTGCAATACCACAGTGGGCCTATATTGATATGTATTTTGATTAATTAAATCAAATCAAAGTGTATTTGTCATGTGCGCCGAATACTACAGGTGTAGTAGACCTTACAGCGAAATGCTTACTTACAGTTCTACCAAATATCTATCAACATGTTAAATGTGCAACCAGAGGAAAAAATTCTAGATCACCTATACTCCACACACAGAGACGCGTACAAAGCTCTCCTCGCCCTCCATTTGGTAAATCCGACCACAACTTCATCCTCCTGATTACTGCTTACAAGCAAAAATTAAAGCAGGATGCACCAGTAACTCGGTCTATAAAAACGTGGTCAGATGAAGCAGATGCTAAACTACAGGACTGTTTTGCTATCACAGGCTGGAACATGTTCTGGGATTCTTCCAATGGCATTGAGGAGCACACCACATCAGTCACTGGCTTTATCAATAAGTGCATTGAGGACGTCGTCCCCACAGTGACTATACGTACATACCCAACCAGAAGCCATGGATGACAGGCAACATTCGCACTGAGCT
>NC_036838.1:858874-880406 GCF_002910315.2 Salvelinus sp. IW2-2015 | reverse complement strand
TTGTCAAAAAAGATGGCAGCATTGTCATCTGCGAAGCCACCGTCCCCTCAAGGGATTGGGCCTTCACCAGACAATAAAAGTACTCTGTCACTTAATGGCGAATAAAGACTCTCCTTCGATTACAGTTCATTCACTTTCGCAGTTTCTGTCGTAGTTGGCAGATGGACCGCTGGACGGCAAAGCCTGGCATAAACAAGGGCCATTTGTCTTGACTCGTGAGGGGAAAGCCTTCAGAGCAGCCTCATTATACCTAGGGTTAGATTAATATTGGGGCCTTTCTTCCTCTTTCACCTTGGGACCCATCACAATGTCTTACAGGTGTCTTAGGCTGCGTTTACACAGGCAGCCCAATTCTGATATTTTCCCACTAATTGTCTTTTGACCAATAGATCAGCTCTAAAAAAGATTCTGATGTGAAAAGATCTGATGTGATTGATCAAAAGACCAATTAGTGGACAAAAGATCAGAATTGGGCTACCTGTGTAAACACAGCCTAAGAACCCCAAATGCATACTCTAACGATTGGTGAGGGTTGCTGATAGACATGTGGGTTGGGTAATAGAAACTTGGTTCTAGGCTAAAGTGTATTTACACACACATTTTAATGTGAGCTGGGCTCCCACGCATTTGCAGAGCTCCCACACGTAGGATAACACTGAATTGGTTAGGATGGCACTCCTGTGAAGAGGTGGTTTGATCATAAGGATGTACATTTTGTCAAGACCGCCCAGGTCCCGAGACCGTGTTTTATGGTGCTTAGGATAGTTGATCGTGAGTTAACATAATTCATTTTTCAACAGCTAGTTTTTCTGTAATAAATTATTTTATGATTACTCCATGTCCCCACATGTTGTTTATCACATCAACATGTAAACAAAAAATACTTGAGTTTCAGTGTAATCACTCAAACATTGACTTATGGTGCCGGAAGAAATGGCAGCAGATATACGGGCGCACAACCAATTGTGCTATTATGTGGGTTTTTTTTGCGTTATTTGTAACTTATTTTATACATAATATTTCTGCAACGATATCTTACGGCAAAAAAAGAGCTTCGGATATCAGGACACGATCACTCACCTCGGATTCGAAAAATATTTTTTCTTCAACAACCAAGACGCACAGGACATTCTCCAAACACCCAACAGGGCCAACATCCCCGTTATTTGCAAGATGAAGAAACGCAGGTACAGGGACACAGAGCGGGATGCCTCGTGAGGACCCGCAGAAGGCGAGTGGGAAAGCTGCCGTTACCGTCAATTTTACTCGCCAAAGTGCAATCATTGGACAATAAATTAGACGAGTACGATCATGAATATCCTAACAAGGGGACATCAAAAACTGTAATATCCTATGTTTAACGGAATAGTGGCTAAATAGAGACATGCATATTCAGCTAGCGGGATATCCTCTGCACAGGCAATATAGAACAGCACACTCCGGTAAGACGAGGGGAGGCGTCTGTGCATATTTGTAAACAACAGCTGGTGCACGAATCTAAGGAAGTGCTATAGATTTTGCTGGCCTGAAGTAGTCTATTGTGATAAATTGCAGGCACACTACTTGCCTAGGAGTTTTCAGCTATACTTTTCGTCGCTGTTAATTTACCACCACAAATAGATGCTGGCACTAAGACTGCACTCAGTCAGCTGTATAAGGAAATAAGCAAACAGGAAACCACTCACCAGAGGCGGTGCTCCTAGTGGCCGGAGACTTTAATGCAGGGAAACTTAAATCAGTTCTACCAAATATCTATCAACATGTTAAATGTGCAACCAGAGGGAAAAAATTCTAGATCACCTATACTCCACACACAGAGACGCGTACAAAGCTCTCCCTCGCCCTCCATTTGGTAAATCCGACACAACTTCATCCTCCTGATTACTGCTTACAAGCAAAAATTAAAGCAGGATGCACCAGTAACTCGGTCTATAAAACGTGGTCAGATGAAGCAGATGCTAAACTACAGGACTGTTTTGCTATCACAGGCTGGAACATGTTCTGGGATTCTTCCAATGGCATTGAGGAGCACACCACATCAGTCACTGGCTTTATCAATAAGTGCATTGAGGACGTCGTCCCCACAGTACTTACGTACATACCCAACCAGAAGCCATGGAGACAGGCAACATTCGCACTGAGCTAAAGGGCAGAGCTTGCCGCTTTCAAGGTGCGGGACTCTAACCCGGAAGCTTATAAGAAACCCAGCTATGCCCTCCGACGAACCATCAAACAGGCAAAGCGTCAATACATGGCTAAGATTGAATCATACTATACCGGCTCCGACGCTCGTCTTATGTGGCAGGGCATGCAAACCATTACAGACTACAAAGGGAAGCACAGCCACGAGCTGCCCAGTGACACGAGCCTACCAGACGAGCTAAATCACTTCAATGCGCACTTCGAGGCAAGCAACACTGAGGCATGCATTGAGAGCATTTAGCTGTTCCGGACGACTGTGTGATCATGCTCTCCGTAGCCGACAACTTTAAACAGGTCAACATACACAAGGCTGCGGGGCCAGACGGATTACCAGGACGTGTGCTCCAGGCATGTGCTGACCAACTGAAATACCAACATGTTTCAAGCAGACCACCATAGTCCCTGTTCCCATGAACACAAAGGCAAGCTGCCTAAATGACTACAGACCCGTAGCACTCACGGCCGTAGCCATGAAGGATTTGAAAGGCTGGTAATGTCTCACATCAATACCATTATCCCATTATCCCAAGAAACCCTAGACCCACTCAATTTGCATTGACGCTAAAACAGATACAAGATGATGCAATCACTATTGCACTCGAACAACTGCCCTTTCCCACCTGGACAAAAGGAACACCTATATGTGAGAATGCTATTCATTGACTACAGCTAAGCGTTTCAACACCATAGTACCCACAAAGCTCATCACTAAGCAAGGATCTTGGACTAAAAACCTTTCTCTACACTGGATTCCTGGACTTCCTGACGGGCCGCCCCCAGGTGGGGAGGGTAGGTAGCCACGCTGATCAACAGACCCCCCAGGAGTGCGTGCTCAGTCCCCTCCTTACTCGCTGTTCACCCACGACTGCATGGCCAGGCACGACCCAACACCATCATTAAGTTTGCAGACAACACACCAGTGACAACGAGACAGCCTATGGAGGAGGTCAGAGACCTGTGCCAGAATAACAACCTTTCCCTCAACGTAACCAAGACCAATGTGACCACTATCTGTGGCCAATCACAGGACACCCAGGACACCGAGTTACCGCCCCTATTCTCCACACCCTCGCCGCGCGCCTGTACGTCGCGGCCACCGCCCCCTTTCGCAAACGCTTTGCAGACGTCGGTTGGGGTGGGGCCGACCAACAAACGTAGGAATTTGTCGCAACCACGAGCCGGAGACAGTCGTGAACAGGGCACGAACAAAACCGTTTCCCCCAAGGGAAACTAAAAAGATTTTACGATGGAGTCGCGTGACGGAGTGCCTCAAAAGGCTTCCTTGAGACGAGCTGCACAGTTCGCGAGAGCAGTCCTGACGTGTGCATTCATCTACTTTCGGTACCGCAATTGCTCCGACCTCGACTGCAAGGCACTACAGGCAGGGTATTGCAGATATGCCGCTAAGACATCACTGAGGAGCAAAGCATGCCCTGCCAATCCGAACGGGAACCACCTACACTAACCAAGGCGGTGCCAGAGGCAAGGCCCTAAAAAATTGTCAAAGACCCCAGCACACCCAGTCATATTTAGACTTGTTTCGCTGTTCACTACTGCATCGGCAAGGCGGTGACCGAGTTGTGCCGAAGTCTAGGACAAAATGGGCTTTCACAGTTTGTTACCCGCCAAGAAGCCAGTAAGGCTGCGCTGAACAGGTAATCAAGAGGGCTACCGCAAATATTTGCGAGTTGTGAGCCGGCCCCACCACCCGGCACCACCTGGCTTTTACGCTGGCTGCTTACACTTTGTATGCAGGTGTATCGCCGAGTGCACGTTTTAACGGATAACCATTCGAGTGTACAGTATAGTTACATACTACCTCAATTGCGCCCGCCACCAACCAGTGCTCCCGCACATTAGGCTAACCCGTGCTAGTCTGCTTTGTGCCCCGCCAGACCACCACCACCTCTTTATTGCTTACTGCTACCTCTATTCATCTATATGCATAGTCAGCTTTAACCATATCTTACATGTACATACTACCTCAATCAGCCTGACTAACCGGGTCTTATGTAGCCTCGCTACCTTTATAGACTCGCTTCTGTTATAGCCTTGTCTTTTTACTGTTGTTTTTATTCTTTACTTACTTTGTTCACCTAATAAAAAACCTTTTTTGCACTATTTGGTTAGAGCCTGATTTAAGTTTCCCTGCATTAAAGTCTCCGGCCACTAGGAGCACCGCCTCTGGGTGAGTGGTTTCCTGTTTGCTTATTTCCTTATACAGCTGACTGAGTGCAGTCTTAGTGCCAGCATCTATTTGTGGTGGTAAATTAACAGCGACGAAAAGTATAGCTGAAAACTCYCTAGKCAAGTAGTGTGGCCTGCAATTTATCACAATAGACTACTTCAGGCCAGCAAAATCTAKAGACTTCCTTAGATTTCGTGCACCAGCTGTTGTTTACAAATATGCACAGACCGCCTCCCCTCGTCTTACCGGAGTGTGCTGTTCTATATTGCCTGTGCAGAGGATATCCCGCTAGCGGAATATGCATGTCGTCATTTAGCCACTATTCCGTTAAACATAGGATATTACAGTTTTTGATGTCCCCCTGGTAGGATATTCGTGATCATACCTCGTCTAATTTATTGTCCAATGATTGCACGTTGGCGAGTAAAATTGACGGTAACGGCAGCTTTCCCACTCGCCTTCTGCGGGTCCTCACGAGGCATCCCGCTCTGTGTCCCCTGTACCTGCGTTTCTTCGTCTTGCAAATAACGGGGATGTTGGCCCTGTTGGGTGTTTGGAGAATGTCCTGTGCGTCTTGGTTGTTGAAGAAAAAATATTTTTCKAATCCGAGGTGAGTGATCGCTGTCCTGATATCCAGAAGCTCTTTTTTTTGCCGTAAGATATCGTTGCAGAAATATTATGTATAAAATAAGTTACAAATAACGCAAAAAAAMMMCACATAATAGCACAATTGGTTGTGCGCCCGTATATCTGCTGCCATTTCTTCCGGCACCATAAGTCAATGTTTGAGTGATTACACTGAAACTCAAGTCATTTTTTGTTCACATGTTGATGTGATAAACAACATGTGGGAGACATGGAGTAATCATAAAATAATTTATTACAGAAAAACTAGCTGTTGAAAATGTAATTATGTTTACTCACGATCAACTATCCTTAAGCACCATAAAACACGGTCTCGTGACCTGGGCGGTCTTGACAAAATGTACATCCTTATGATCAAACCACCTCTTCACAGGAGTGCCATCCTAACCAATCTCAGTGTTATCCTACGTGTGGGAGCTCTGCAAATGCGTGGAGCCCAGCTCACATTAAAATGTGTGTGTAAATACACTTTAGCCTAGAACCAAGCTTTCTATTACCCAACCACATGTCTATCAGCAACCCTCACCAATCTTAGAGTATGCATTTGGGGTTCTTAGGCTGTGTTTACACAGGTAGCCCAATTCTGATCTTTTGTCCACTAATTGGTCTTTTGATCAATCACATCAGATCTTTCACATTCCAAGATCTTTTTTAGAGCTGATCTGATTGGTCAAAAGACCAATTAGTGGGAAAAATATCAGAATTGGGCTGCCTGTGTAAACGCAGCCTAAGAGACCTGTAAGACATTGTGATGGGTCCCAAGGTGAAAGAGGAAGAAAGGCCCCAATATTAATCTAACCCTAGGTATAATGAGGCTGCTCTGAAGGCTTTCCCCTCACGAGTCAAGACAAATGGCCCTTGTTTATGCCAGGCTTTGCCGTCCAGCGGTCCATCTGCCAACTACGACAGAAAACTGCGAAAGTGAAATGAACTGTAATCGAAGGAGAGTCTTTATTCGCCATTAAGTGACAGAGTACTTTTATTGTCTGGTGAAGGCCCAATCCCTTGAGGGGACGGTGGCTTCGCAGATGACAATGCTGCCATCTTTTTTGACAAGGGTATTTTATCAAGTGCAAATATTCTGCCTCCAATCAATTCTTCACCGCTTCGTCCGCTCTTACCGTCTACAGGCGGCTCAAGGATAATGAAAAAAAAAACGTGGCCTCTTAGACAACGCTCATTGTTGATGTTCGAGTGGTAGCAGGTGTCACATGGCRCCGACGACAAATTATGGGCGATTTACCTGTCAGTGTCAAAAGAATGGCGGTAGAACAGATCAGAAGGGGAAGTGGCATCCCACAATACYGTGAAGTCATCCTGACGCCGTGGTGATAATTAAACCAGTGCCTCTTAAGAATACCTCTCACCTGTTTGGGTTCAGGAAGGAGACACTCAGTGACCTCGCTACCATAGAGGAAATTGGGAAAATATTCCAAAGAAATATATATTTTCTAAAAAAACAAGATACACTATAGTATYYACAATAACAACATACAGTATAGTATCTACAGTAATAASACACAGTATAGTATCTACAATAGCAAGATACAGTATACTATTTACAGTAACAAGATACAGTATAGTATCTACAACAACAAGATACAGTATAGTATCTACAATAATGAGATACAGTATAGTATCTACGACAACAAAATACAGTATAGTATCTACAGTAATAAGACACAGTATAGTATCTACAATAGCAAGTTACAGTATACTATCTACAGTAACAAGATASATTATAGTATCTACAACAACAAGATACAGTATAGTATCTACAATAATGAGATACAGTACAGTATCTACAGTAACAAGATACAGTAGCTTTAACAGGGACTTACTGTATAACATGACTGCAGTATCGTAAGATTAACTTGTAATACACAAAACTGCTTTTATAATTTCTGAACAAGTGTCAGTGACAGCAAATCACAAACTATCACATGAATCATATTAACAATATTCATGCTCGCCCTTTGTCTTGCAGCCTTTGCATTTACCATAAGTATTTTACATCCACTGTTGTAGCTGCTATTTGCTAATGGCATGCCCATCACTAGAGACACACATACATATCCACCTAATAGCTTTAGATAATGCATTTTCCACACAGTAACATTGTGACAGACAGGAATACAGCAGTACATTTTCTAAATGCCTGCAGCAGTGTAAATAAGTGGCTGATTCTGATCTGCAGTGTTGGTGCTAGGGAGAGCATTGTGTACACTTCAGCTCCTGGCTGTAGCTTCTGTAGCTGGCTGAAGCAGGTGTAATGTATCAAGGTTTGTCAGACAGTGTACAGTGATGCGGTTTGCTGGCTCCTTAACGACTTCAGTGCTGATGAACTAGGAGAAACTGGAGTTGTTAGACTTTGAGTAAAGGTATGTGCTGAAGTTTGGCTTTTTAAACACTTTTTTTCACAACACTGTTGACAATGTTTTTTTCAACACTGGTTTTCCCCAAAACTGTATTTTTCTCTACACTGTTTTAGCACTGTGACACTTGGACAACTGTAATGAAAAAGGAATGACCTGCATAACATCATTTTAACACGCATCAATCAATCACATTTATTTTAATAATCTCTTTTTACATCAGCAGTTGTCACTATGTGCTTAGACAGATAGCCAGCCTAAAACCCCCAAAGAGCAAAACAATACAGATGTGGAACCACAGTGGCATGAAAACTCCCTAGAAAGGCAGGAACCTAGGAAGGAACCTAGAGAGGAACTAGGCTCTGAGGGGTGGCTCCTCCTCCGGCTGTGCCGGTTGGAGATTATAAGAGTACATAGACATAAAGGCTAGATCATTCTTCAAGCTGTCCAAGTGTTCATAGATGACCAGCAGGGTCAAATAATATAACAGTGGTTATAGAGGTTGCAACCGCTCAGCACCTTAGAACTAAATGTCAGTTGGCTTTTCATAGCCGAGCGTTCAGAGGTCGAGACAGCAAGTGCGTGAAAGAGAGAGAGAGAGTGAGAGAGTGAGAGAAACAGAGGATCGAAATACACATGCAGACACACACACACTAACACACACAGTAATGTGTGGGATATAGCAATAAGAAAGTCAGTTTATTATGCAGTGCAGATCACCTCCTATTACCYTTCTCAGAGTTTAAAGAATTCCATTACACAGAGAGAAGTGCTTTGATGTAGAAAAATACATTTATTTGAAACAATTTCAAAATGACAGTTTCTTAACAGTAGAAATATTGAAATAAAGATGAAACAGAACAGTACTGATGATGCATGCATTTGTGCAATGAAGAGTATTACAATGGTCTGCCCTTAGAACCATAATACATGTGGTACAGAGGTCACTGGAACACAGACCGTGGGGATTAGCGCACATTCAACAAATCTGATCTAACAAAGTAGAGAGTTGTCAAATCCATCATGATTGATATACTGTAACAGGCCCACTAAGTGGTTACTAAAGTGTGATTTGCGTATGTTTTGCTGTTTGGGCTGCATAACATTTTAGAAGTTTTCCCTTTTCAGGTTTGAAGAAGTGACTGCTAAATGCTAACTCCTGTCCGTATAAGCTGGTAGCATAGCTAGCATACAGAACTCTGTGGCGGTAGTCAAAGTCGTTTTTAACTGTAATGCCGTTGATTGGTCACGATGACATCCATACAAGCATTATACTYCGGTTTTTACCTCAACATAGTGTGAAATACACATAGAAACAATAGCCTAAATGTAGACAAATTCCACTGACCTCATTAATGCGTCTATGTACACTAAGATTTCTTAATTTCCCTTTCCCACAATCTTGTTTCCCTTTCAGATTTCACAGATCATCTTATTCAACATTTGCACCAAAAAATTATCAAACCAGCTCAATAGAATCTGATGTAAAGCAACGAACACAAGAGAAAACTGTTCAAACGAACGTTGAAGGATAAAATATCTACACCAATAAATAACCACACAAACTGTAACAAATGTAACACAACCCAACTACTTTCCCTACAAAACCTGCAGCAGTACAGACAAATATAAACAGGTCTTGCCTCTGAGGGATGTCTGAAGAACTGAGCACTGTTGAATGATCAACGACCAAGGCTAAAATGCCAACGCATGTTTCCCGCTCATAGGGTAAAAGGAGCTTCGAGGCTCATGGGATGAATGGTTGTAATCCACCGTTCTAATGGCCTTACGTGTCAAAGGAAAGTCTTTCCGAAGAAATTCAGGAGAAATAAAAGGRATTATACATGTGGATGAACTCTGAGTGACCTTTTAGCTCAGCTAGTTCATCTTTGTCTGCCAGTGGAGGAACTGGAGGAGTCACCTTAGGAACTGGTGGTGGCAGAGATGACACAAAGAAAAAAACACTTCAATGTTCCCGTTATCTGTCACGACGTTAATCATGTTTCTTTTTAATAAGTATTTGAACAAAGCCGACGTGACATTGAGAACATTAAAATGAGTTGTCAACAACAAACAAAATAGGGACARTCAGATGAGTGAGGATGATGCAATTATCGTACGTACAACAAAACAATGTGTTGCATTGTTATGTCCTGTCAGGAAGAATGCCTCTGTAGATGGAGTTTGATAAATCAAAACAACGTTAGCATGTCGCTACAGCAACAGTTTGCTATGACAACTGCTATAACACTCTTATTAGAATGTAACACCACGCTTGTTACAATGTAACAAGGGACTATAGATACAGAAGCTCCGCCTCTTTCCTTTACTACTGAACACACTTATAAACACGATCATGGGAATCACTTTCCTTGTGCAACATTCTCTAAACATTCCCGCCCTTCTCTCATCTCACTTTCCTGTGTCATCACGTGCCGACTCCAGGCACGGCATTGTGGGATAGCTCGGCATGGTGAATTCGGTGCTTAATCATCCACCYATCTCCGCTTACCGCCAGACTGGCTACACCTGCTGCCAGGGACCTGTGCGTGACTGGATCTCCTGCTACTCCTGCTAGTGACAGCTTTCAGAGGACTGCATTGCACAGCAGTGTAGTGGAGGAACCTAGCTACTTGCTAGCATGYACACTATTGTGTGTACAGTATTTCATTACAGTAGGGAATTCAAGTGGTGGAACTTGACTCAACAGTTGGTTTCTAACTTCTAAATGAAGCTGATGAAATGTGTTGATAGTRGGATGATTTGATAAGACTCATATGGATGAGATGGTGGTTTAAAATCATTGTCTTGTGTAGTTTTTACTCTAGMCACCTCATCAGATGAGTGGAAAGTCAACACAAAGYTGTTCTGTTCCCTTCTTGTATGGAAATATTGTTTGAGAGATAATGTTTGAGGAGATTACCATGAAACTCTATGAGAGTTGATATGCTTTACAGAGACAGAACACTCTATGAATAGATTCCAGCAAAGGACATGATCAAATATATCACTGCAAAATACCCCGAAGCTACTTGTCCTTGTCACGCTGATGGGCCTTATACAATATACTCATCAGGAGTAACAACTGACATGCACAACAATGTGGGATCATCTTGATGAGTCAGACACAAATTATATCCATGGATCATAAATGGTTGATTCCACTTTTCTCGTTACTTTCAAAGGGCAAACAATAGAAATAATCCCATGATGTTTATGTCRTCTGTTACAAAGAGTTTAACAGTTGAGATGCAGGTAAAAATGACCACCAATTATGTGTTTTAGTTCATTTCAAGCAGGGGTGGCGTTGCGTTTTCCTGGTTTRWTATTTAGAAAATTATGTCCATCTYAACAGTTAAACCCTTTGTACAAGACAGATACATTGTATAGCCATAAATTAACTAAATGAAGAATATGCGAGTCTGTATATATACTGTATTTAAAAATGACTGAGCTCTTTTAATTAATAGAAAATAACTATTTACAACACTTGCTTATCTACAACACATACATCTCGTCCTTAATAATAACATGCACAAGTCAAGGACCTCATTAAAAACAAAGTTGGACTCTTTCTATCAGTAACATCTTGCTTTTTAACACACTTTTAAGAACTGATAACAGGYCATGACTAGATCTCCTGTGTTCGGCATTGTACTTTTACTACAAGCRTGTGRAAAGTAAATATACATATATTATATACAGAGCGATAACGGATATCTAAAGATAATATGGTACAATTTCAATAATATTCCCTGTTAGATCGGAGACCTAGACATGATGGCTCATACAGACAAAAACTSTTAGACCTCATGAAAACTAAAACGTTAAGAAATGTACATAACTCTCTTCATAGGTTTTGATAAAGGCTTTGAGAAAAGTCCATGAAATAAGACAATTACGGACTGAAAATTAAACCTTTCTTTATAATCCAAATTGTGTTACAGTAGGCCTATGTAGCTTATACTTGTTATTAAAACGTGTCTTATTTAGTGGATTGATTTCAAATTTGCAGCATAGATGCTATCAAACAAGACACCCATGCACTTCAGTATAAATGAGGTCCTTAGAAAACTATTAACATTGGGGTTGTGTTTGAGAAATTACAAAAGAAACCAAATAAGAGGGAACCCTCAAAATGGCAATACTTTAAGTCTGTACACATTTGTTGCATTCCTTCCCTGGCTTTACACGCTAGTACAGTTAGGAATCTCCCTTGTGCTCTCGCAGGCATTTCCAATTYGCCCTGGGGTAGAGAGAAAGAATTCAACATAAGAACAACGTGTGTTAGTCCACTGGTATTAGAGGCTTTGGTGTCTGTGAAACAAATACCTACCTTGACAGTGATACTGCCTGTTAATTACTGGGGTTTCATTACAATGTCTTATCAAAAGCTMTTAAGCTGTTGTTTCATGTGTGGGACATTAGTGGCTGACCCATTGGTTTGTTTGTTCCTTGTTTTGTTCTGAAGATACACTACTCCTCCTTTTTCCTACCAGTTGATTTCATGTAAAGAAACAATGTAGACTTTATAACACAATGTAGTGTATACACTGCAGGTCAAAAGTCAACATTGTTATTCATGGAGATATGACCCATATGGGTTTTAGTCCAATAAAATGAATTTGGACAAAGTACTGTATGTGTAATATTGTTGGAAGTTCATAGTCACCAAATTAGCAATTTGCTATTCAAAAATGATGTATCGGTCTATGTATGTATCTTACGTTTAACTCTGGCGTCCATCTCCTTCTCCATGACTTCTTTGGGCGTAGAGAACTCACTGAGGGTGGTCTTAGGCGTGCTGTCGCTCTGGCTGACCGAACCGATCATCTCCTGCTCTTTCTCCTGGTTCACCTCCGCGTATATGTTCATCCAGGGGATTTTTCTGCAGATTNAAAGTAAATATACATATATTATATACAGAGCGATAACGGATATCTAAAGATAATATGGTACAATTTCAATAATATTCCCTGTTAGATCGGAGACCTAGACATGATGGCTCATACAGACAAAAACTSTTAGACCTCATGAAAACTAAAACGTTAAGAAATGTACATAACTCTCTTCATAGGTTTTGATAAAGGCTTTGAGAAAAGTCCATGAAATAAGACAATTACGGACTGAAAATTAAACCTTTCTTTATAATCCAAATTGTGTTACAGTAGGCCTATGTAGCTTATACTTGTTATTAAAACGTGTCTTATTTAGTGGATTGATTTCAAATTTGCAGCATAGATGCTATCAAACAAGACACCCATGCACTTCAGTATAAATGAGGTCCTTAGAAAACTATTAACATTGGGGTTGTGTTTGAGAAATTACAAAAGAAACCAGAATAGAGCGAACCCTCAAAATGGCAATACTTTAAGTCTGTACACATTTGTTGCATTCCTTCCCTGGCTTTACACGCTAGTACAGTTAGGAATCTCCCTTGTGCTCTCGCAGGCATTTCCAATTCGCCCTGGGGTAGAGAGAAAGAATTCAACATAAGAACAACGTGTGTTAGTCCACTGGTATTAGAGGCTTTGGTGTCTGTGAAACAAATACCTACCTTGACAGTGATACTGCCTGTTAATTACTGGGGTTTCATTACAATGTCTTATCAAAAGCTMTTAAGCTGTTGTTTCATGTGTGGGACATTAGTGGCTGACCCATTGGTTTGTTTGTTCCTTGTTTTGTTCTGAAGATACACTACTCCTCCTTTTTCCTACCAGTTGATTTCATGTAAAGAAACAATGTAGACTTTATAACACAATGTAGTGTATACACTGCAGGTCAAAAGTCAACATTGTTATTCATGGAGATATGACCCATATGGGTTTTAGTCCAATAAAATGAATTTGGACAAAGTACTGTATGTGTAATATTGTTGGAAGTTCATAGTCACCAAATTAGCAATTTGCTATTCAAAAATGATGTATCGGTCTATGTATGTATCTTACGTTTAACTCTGGCGTCCATCTCCTTCTCCATGACTTCTTTGGGCGTAGAGAACTCACTGAGGGTGGTCTTAGGCGTGCTGTCGCTCTGGCTGACCGAACCGATCATCTCCTGCTCTTTCTCCTGGTTCACCTCCGCGTATATGTTCATCCAGGGGATTTTTCTGCAGATTGTTAAATGTAGACAGACAACAGCCATGTTACAATAGGGAATGACTATTCAATGATGGTCCRTCCCATTGGCAGCATTTCTCAAAGATGTATATTAACTTTTTGTTCAGAGTTGGTATGTTGACAAAACTATATTAATCCCCCTATTATCATGAAGCCACTAGATATCTAACTAAGAAAATATTAATCTATACATCARTAAATCCCCATATGACATCAATGTAGTGATATAAGACTGTAATCCTGATGCATTATACATTTTGCATAATCTAATTACAAGTAATTGTGTTACTTAATTGTTTTGCTTGACATTTCAATAAATCTGTTTCTTCAATTACAAGTAATTGTGTTACTTAATTGTTTTGCTTGACATTTCAATAAATCTGTTTCTTCTTTAGATTCATGCGGGAATTTCCATATCCATAATTGATGCGTTTTCAGCAGACTTTTAGATAAAAATCTTTTTAATAATTCAGCTACTAACAGCCAAAGTATGGCAACAGCATATTAAGCAATTTAATGATAGTTTTCTTAACACAACATCACTGATTCACACACGTGCCTCATGCATCCAAATCACTCTAAATCTGTTCACTACATCTACAGTATAAAGGACATTTGAAAAGTTACTTCAAAGGAACGTCTTTAGTTCATTGTTGGTTGATGCCGGCCCTACCGATCTATGCATTATTAATGATGATAGCAGGTTATTCAAGCAGTGCTGCCATATAGTGTTCAAAGATATAATCATAAAGTACTGTACATACCTCTTGAATTTGTAGATGAGAAACACTGCTAAACCCAGGAATACTATTGATAGGAGCATCAGCATGGCTGAACTGCTGTGTCTCGGGMTGGAATCCACCAAGGGTGCTGTAACAGARRGTAGAGGAAGAYRAACRTTAAACATAACAAGAACAGASCAACACAATAAAGGCTAATCTGGGAATGCCTTGGAGATTTACTTGCTTCATTGCCAATATTGATCMTATACTGTATAGTRTTGTATCACTAATAACAACCATGGAGTACAGTTGAGATATATCTTTTGCATCAAAATAGTCCGCTACAGTAGGGCTACATACAGTCAATGAATATGCTTTACTTGAATCAATTTGTTGATTCAAGTAAATAAATCCGGCTTTGTATTATGGGTCGATCCAAGGCWATGATAGTGCATTTTTAATATCCCAAATTTAAAAGGCTGTGATTGCGTGTAATTACTATTTCTCAACGGTTGCCTTTTCTCCAACTAAAAGGCATTGGCTTTAAACAAGCATGCAGCATTTTATATTCAGATGTAAAATGCTAAATTATGGTTAAAACAAGCCTTTTACAATGACAACTGTCACAAATGAAGTGCAACACAGCATCACTTACTGTGTAAATAACTGGAAGTATGTGGTGCTGATTATACTATTTAACACCTCTCTGTGGTATTACACACCCTTGACACACACACACAACACATTTTACGGTCCAGCACCGCAGACCTGCTTGTGAATACCTAGTCCTTTAAGCCACAGACTGCCAGCTCAAGGCTACGTGTTCTCACTGGGATTATGTGGCTAATAGAACCTTCAAAATATGTACTATTAGACCTGTCAAACCTGGCAATCCTCTCTCCAACCCACTCCACCCTACAGAAAAAAAAACGTGAAGAGTTCCAAAAAGTTACATTTTATGTGAAATTATGTGATTTTCCACATGTGAAATCATGTGGACTTTCCTTAAGGGCACTTCCAACTTTAACCCTTAACTCTTCCATGTGGACCCAGCTGCTGTAGTAAGTGTGGTGTTGTATGAGTATATACTGTAGTAGAAGGCTGGACTACTGCTCTGTATCCATTCAATACTCTCAACKGAGAATCTTTTTCCRTTGTGGAKGAGATTTTGTGTTGTTTTTGGGTGGATGCTGGTAAAGCATTTTAATTGCAGCCAAGAGTAGTTATTTGTTTGTCTCATTTTGAGCCAACACTCAAACTGGTGTAATGTTGTTGATTATATTTAGGCAATTACGATATTTGCATGCATTGTGAACCAAACATATCTTTTTTTGTCCATTTCTTAAGGGCTAAATAACCAACATAATTATAGTCAGCGCAACACTAATTCTGTGGTGGGATGGTTGTTAAAGACAGTGAACAGATGTCGGGCGTCTTGATGGTAGATATAAAATATCAATTGTCTCAAGGAGTTCCACTTAAAATAAAATCCATTCTCCCTTTCCTCCCACGTCCTCCTCCAATCTTCATACACCCAAGATGGTGACAAACATATAACGCATGTTATTAAATACAGAACAAAAAAATGTGTTTGGTTTATGCTATACAAATATGAAGACGTTAACTCCAGTAAATGACATTGCATTTACGACATYACAGAAAGAAACAAACACAGCTGAAAAACAGGAGAATATGTAGAGAAAATAATGATTTCTCATGCAAGTACGTACAGTTAATATATGTAATTATCTTGATACTAACTTCTTTCCTTACCCAAAGTTAGCTGTGTGATGTAAACGATTACTCTTGCTCCTGGCTTTAGCTCAAACTCCACCAGATTCTGGTTCAGAGCGCTGGCAAGTATCTCAGAGATCTGTTGAAGGAGATGAAAGAAGCATCATTTAGTCAAATAATTCTCACACTTTTCAGCTCTTTCAATTCGCACACAATGCATAATTAAATAGTATTTGCTGTTTCGTCATGACACCCAACACATTGGTTCAGTTGTATCAATTGTCGGACTAGGCATATAAAATGAATGTCTGCATGTGTCCTATTGTGTGAATTGGCGTGAAGGATTGGAAACAATTTGTCATACATGCCATGACAGAATTACAATGACACTCAAAATGTCATTGTCCAATCYAACTATCCCATACCTGCTCTAGCTCCTCCTCGCTCTTTTTCCTGCCCTCTGATTGGTTCTTGTGTGGTAACAGGAAGAGCTCAGCGGCCGTTGGCACACCTGGAAACACTGCAACCAATAGCTGATCCTCTGGAAAGTCTGACACCTGTTGACAATGAACAATACTGTTGCAATATGTTCATACTTGTATGGTATTCTTAGTCTACAGTCCAAATTACTRCCCTCAGATKATATACATTATTAACAAGTTTGAAATCAAAGGAGAGGGAGGTGACAATGAAAAAGATTTGGGCTTGACCAACATGTGTTAATAACCAATACAACCTCCATGTAAACAATGCTACAATATGTCACCAAACCAATTGATGACAAGTCAGCATAAATACTACYTTCTTTTTTTGGTAACACTTTATTTGACACCTAGCATCATAACACGTTCTGACGCACTTTTAACCATATGTCATAACAGTCGACATAACCTGTCATAACATTGTCATAGCACTGTTATGACAGATATATTTAGACGTGTTGTGACACACAGTACCAGTCAAATGTTTGGACACACCTACTCATTCAAGGGTTTTTCATTGTAGAACAATAGTGAAGACATCAACACTATGAAATRACACATATGGAATCATGTAGTAACCAAAAAAGTGTTAAACAAATCAAAGTATATTTTAGATTTTAGATGCTTCAAAGTAGCCACCCTTTGCATTGATGACAGCTTTGCACACTTTTGGCAATCTCTCAACCAGCGTCATGAGGTAGTCACATGGAATGCATTTCAATTAACAGGTGTGCCTTGTTAAAAGTTAATTTGTGGAATTTCTTTCCTTCCTAATGCGTTCGAGCCAATCCATTTTGTTTGTGCAGGAGGGGTGGTGTACAGAAGATAGCCTGTCATCAAGAAAAGGGGCGTACTTTGAAAAATCTCCATTTGTTGGTTACACATGATTCCATATGTGCTATTTCATAGTTTTGATGTCTTCACTATTATTCTACAATGTAGAAATAGTAAAAAGAAATAAAAATTTGACTGTATTACATATTAGAGTATTTTATGGCTGGTTATACATCTATGTAGAGTGTTAAGCGCACAAAAACTACACACAAGGCAGACCAATCCTTCTACTTGTAAATAGTATTTATATAACATTTCTTAAATTGTCCATTTTATTACCATTGTAATTGTGCACACATTGATGTCAGACATGTGCCTAGCCCAATGCTCTGTCGCTGATTTGCCTGGGCTGATGCAGGAGAAGGACAAAACACCCTCTTTGGAACTTATGACTGGTGGTTATGTATGTAATAGGCCTATCTGGCTTATATTATTACCCTTACAACAACAAAAATTTTCCAGATTTTGGAATCAAAGTTTGTTTGTTCACAACATTAGATGTATATGTAGCGCTACCACTAGGGGGAGACATTCAAACTGTTAACTGCAGTGCGAGCCTCATATGTTGGAAGAGGAGAAGCAGGAAGGGAAGCCCAGTGGATAAATGGAGAAAGGAAGCTTCTTGGCAGGGAAAAAATAAATGAAACATTTAGAGTTAAATCCTTTGATGTTGTTGTTGTACTGAATTCTTTACTATCATGTATTTTTATCCTCATATTTTGAATAACTTATGGAAAATACACATTACACATCCTGTGTTACTCTACTTGGACTAAGAAAATACACTTTATGACACTGTCAAGAAGCATTATGACCATCCTGTGTTACTCTACTTGGACTAAGAAAATGCACTTTATGACAGTCAAGAAGCATTATGACCATCATAATCACATAAGCCAGATAGGCCTATCATGTACACATACATCACGTATGTCAGTCATCCGTCACAAAGAGGGTGTCTTGGCCTACTTCTGAAATCTGCCCCTGCATTCATCCCAGTCAAGAGCAACAGTGCATTGGTGTAGGTACATGTCTGACATCAATGTGTGGGCAATATAATTTGGTCAATTTTAGAAAATTTAATTTAATTTCTTGTCAATAGGTGGGCGCTGTTTTCACTATGGAAAAAATCGTGCCCAAATTAAACTGCCTCGTACTCTATTCTAGATCGTACAATATGCATATTATTATTACTATTGGATAGAAAAACATCATCAAGTCGTTTTTTTCAACCGAGTTGTTATCAGTTTATTCAACGTTTATTGGACTTTTGGAATTTTCCGTTCTTTGCGTCAAGAGAAGATGGACATGTTCGCGCCACATGGCTAGCTAAGGTTGTAATTCGACAGGAGAAAAGGACATTCTAAACCAAACAACGATTTATTCTGGACCTAGGACTCCTTGTACAAGATTCTGATGGAAGCTCAACAAAAGTAAGAACAATTATGATGTTATTATTATTTCTGTGGAAAATGTTGATTCCTATTCTCTGCCATTTTGGCGGGCGCTGTCTCGCATAAACAAGCTGTTTGTTATGGTAAAGTTTTTTTAAAATTAACACGGCGGTTGCATTAAGAACCAGTGTATCTTTCATTTGCCATACAACAAGTATTTTATTGTAAAGTTTATGATGTTCTTTGGTCAGATTAGGTGAGTGTCCAAAATCGTCCGGACATTCTGGTGAATCGATGCTACATATTCACAATGTATAACCACGGTTTGCAGCTCTAAATATCACATTTTCGAACAAAACATAAGTGTATTGTATAAACCTGATGTTAATAGACTGTCATCTGATGAAGTTGGTCAAGGTTAGTGATTAATTTTATATCTTTTGCTGGTTTTTGCGAATGCTATCTATGCGGTGAATAAATGCGTTGTGTGTTTGGCTATTGTGGTAAGCTAATATAATGCTATATTGTGTTTTCCGTGTAAAACACTTAAAAAACGGAAATATGGCTGGATTCACAAGATGTTTATTTTCATTTGCTGTACACCATGTATTTTTTTCATAAATGTTTTATGATGAGTATTTAGGTATTTCACGTTGCTCCTGTAATTATTCTGGCTGCTTTGGTGATATTTTGATGGTAGCTGCAATGTAAAACTATGATTTATAGCTCAAATAGCACATTTTCGAACAAAACATAAATTTAATTGTATAACATGTTATAAGACTGTCATCTGATGAGTTGTTTCTTGTTTAGTGACTAATTATATCTATATTTGTCGGTTTTGTGATAGCTACCTATGCGGTAGAAACATGGTGAAATATGCGGTTGAGTCTTTGGCTATTGTGGTTAGCTAATAGAAATACATATTGTGTTTTCGCTGTAAAACATTTAAAAATCGGAAATGTGGCTGGATTCACAAGATGTTTATCTTTCATTTGCTGTATTGGACTTGTGATTTCATGATATTTTATGCTATTATTTACTTGTGGCGCTATGCTAGGCTATGCTAGTCAGCTTTTACTGATGAGGATGCTCCCGGATCCGGGATGGGTGTTAAGTAAGGATAACATAAACATACTGTTTACAAGTAGGCTACGGTGTAATAGAATGGTTTGCTTTGTATGGTAGGTTCTGTGGGTTTTGACACTCTTATGTCCAGTGGGGAGAAAGTAGTTTGATACACTGGCCGTATTTTGCAGGTTTCCTACTTACAAAGCATGTAGAGGTCTGTAATTTTTTTATCAATAGGTACACTTCACTGGTGAGAGCCGGAATCTAAAAAAATCGGAATCGGAATCGAAAAGACGAATCTACAAAAATCCAGAAAATCACATTGTATGATTTTTAAGTAATTAATTTGCATTTTATTGCATGACATAAGTATTTGACACCTACAACCAGTAAGAATTCCGGCTCTCACAGACCTGTTTAGTTTTTTTTAGAAGCCCTCCTGTTCTCCATCTCATACCTGTTATTAACTGCACCTGTTTTGAATCGTTACCTGTAAAAAGACACCTGTCACACCTCATCAAAAAGATTCACACCTCTCCACAATGGCCAAGACCAGAGAGCTGTGTAAGGACATTAGGGATAAAAATTGTGCCCTGCAAGGCTGGGATGGGTACAGGACAATCGGGGCAAGCAGCTTGGTGAGAAGGAACACTGTTGGCACAACTTATTAGAAATGGAAGAAGTTCAAGATGACGGTCAATCACCCTTGGTCTGGGGCTCCATGCAAGATTTCAACCTCGTGGGGCATCAATGATCATGAGGAAGGTGAGGGATCAAGCCCAGAACTACACGGCAGGACCTGGTCATGACCTGAGAAGAGCTGGGACCACAGTCTCAAAGAAAACCATTAGTACACACTACGCCGTAATGGATTAAAATCCTGCAGCGCACACAAGGTCCCCTGCTCAAGCAGGCGCATGTCAGGCCCGTTCTGAAGTTTGCCAATGACCATCTGGATGATCCAGAGGAGGAATGGGAGAGGTATGTGGTCTGATGATTCAAAAATAGAGCTTTTTTGGTCTAAACTCACCTCGCCGTGTTTGGAGGAAGAAGAAGGATGAGTACACCCGCAAGAACACATCCCAACCGTGAAGCATGGAGGTGGAACATCATTCTTTGGGGATGCTTTTCTGCAAAGGGACAGGAACATGCACCGTATTGAGGGGAGATGGATGGGCCATGTATTGCGAGATCTTAGCCAACAACCTCCTCCTCAGTAAGAGCATTGATGATGGGGTCGTGGCTGGGTCTTCCAGCATGACAGACGCCGCGAAACACACAGTCAGGGCAACTAAGGAGTGGCTCCGTAAGATGTATCTCAAGGTCCTGGAGTGGCCTAGCCAGTCTCCAGACCTGAACCCAATAGAAAATTTTGGAGGGAGCTGAAAGTCCGTATTGCCCAGCGACAGCCCCGAAACCTGAAGGATCTGGAGAAGGTCTGTATGGAGGAGTGGGCCAAAATCCCTGCTGCAGTGTGTGCAAACCTGGTCAAGAACTACAGGAAACGTATGATCTCTGTAATTGCAAACAAAGGATTCTGTACCAAATATTAAGTTCTGCTTTCTGATGTATCAAATACTTATGTCATGCAATAAAATGCTAATTAATTTTACTTAAAATCATACATGTGATTTTTGGGATTTTTGTTTTAGATTCCGTCTCTCACGTTGAAGTGTACCTATGACACAAAATTACAGACCTCTACATGCTTTGTAAGTAGGAAAATCGGCAAAATCGGCAGTGTATCAGAATACTTGTTCTCCCAC
>NC_036838.1:850345-853108 GCF_002910315.2 Salvelinus sp. IW2-2015 | reverse complement strand
TGTAGATGTCATAACCAGCCTTAAAATAACGCAATATGTCACAACAGTTTATGACAAGTAGTTTTAGCTTTTATGACAAACTATGACATGTCTATGACTGTGACATATCATGATCATGTCATAAAAGCTAAAACAACCTGTCATAAACTGTTGTGACATATTGCATATTGCGTTATTTTAAGGCTAGGTGTCAAATAAAGTGTTGAACTTTTTTCAATCCAAACTCAACCTCCAGGTTTTTGCAAAAGTCTATTTCTTTCTTGATGGGAAGAGTATGTCTTGCAAAACAGCTGTTTTTCCATGACTTCAAAATAGCTACTACTAAGTGTTTTTCTTTATAATGTCCTTTATCCACTTTAGATTACCATCAAGGCCCAGGGTTTCAACCAGAAATCGGTGTCCATTTAAAAAGCCACTAATRTTTTTATGGGTTCTCTATTTGGCTACTGGCGGACAATGGAGTGGCGTAGTCGGCGAGTCACATACACTTGAAGCACATCAATTATCAAGCCTAAAAAATCACCATTTGAGTAGAAAATGAGTGGACAAATATAGAGCAACGGAATGACTTGCAATGAGGGGAAAGAGGTATGGAATGGGAGAGGGAATGGGAGATGGAAGAGGATAGGATGCAGTAGCACCTGTAAAATCAATACACTCAGCCCATATTTGTTCTTTTTGCGATCACTCATTACTCTAAAAAGCCTTCTGGCTCTGTGTGCTTGGGTAGCGCTGGCATTTTGTGCCCCCAAAACTCATTGGCTGGAGTGAAAAATCTGATCTGGGTTAAGGGAGGAGAGTAGGTGAGTCAGACTGAGTCAGATGAGTGAGTGTTTTGGAGGGAACTTTGTCCATGCCCAAATTTGGCTGAAAAAMCACATTTTCAAGACTGTATCTTGTCGCTTTAATATTTTAACAGCAAACACTTTTGGAGCRGCTTCCTCGCAATCTTACTGTATGCAAAGCYWAATAAATAAGATGAAACAGCGGTTGATTACTAATTACTATTGTAAAACACACCAAGACGTGGATTCTGTTTTTCATTCGTCATGAACTTGACAATACTGGGTTATTCTATTTCATAACTCCGTCCATAGTGCATTATTTCCAACAATGTTGTTCTAAATATGTTATGATGATTCACCTATAACTATCATTTTATTCTGTGAAGTCAAGTACAGTCGTTTAATTGCAATTTTGCTGAACCTTCTCATCTTGGCTTTATTGTGGGGAGTTGTTTACTTTGACAGAACAGAATATGTTCCATTTTGAGGGCGAACTGAACGTGAACCGCAGAAAATGTCAATATAAATTAAGGTAAAAATTCTAATAACACTTTGCATGATGATTGTTGCACAATATCTAGGCTATGAACCCTATGCCAACTCTAGYAGTACATGGACGAAWAGGCCTTAATATGATTTTCTTTTAGAGAAAGAGTGAAAGAGATGAAATGAGGATTAAACTGTATATGGAGGAGCACATGACACATGAACTAGTGTTCATAAACTCAATAGATACCGTATAATGTATGTTGGTCCTAAAAGGTTGTATAACAAAACCTTCTGTATGAAAAGTNNTGCTGTAACACCCTATTGCTGTAAATCCCTATTGAGGCTAGCAATTAATAGCCCRCGCTAGATATATAACTTTAACTGAGTGTGCCCCTCTGTTTAACACAATTCAATTGGCTGGTGCTATACTATACTGCGGTGAACATAGTATGTGGCTCACAGAATGCCAGGTGATAAGKTGCACTTTATCCCTCACAAAGCCTCACCCTGTCCTCCATCACAGTAGCTCCCTCCACTGGCTCTCAGACTAGCTCGCCTGAGGCGCCTCTCATGTCAAATCAACTGTGGAGTAGGTGAAAACACAGAGAGACCACAAGTCTCACACTAAAGGCCTAAACCAACACACAAAGTGGAAGAATAACASAATTAAATATRACATATCAGCGCTAGCTCTCCTCCATAGATACTAAGCACATCCAATGTCACGGTAATGCCTAGATCTCCTTCATTTCAGGCTAATTCCCAAAGAACGCATTTCATTGCTCCAACTTCTGTTAGTGCTCATCAAGCTGCCTCGAGGGGGGAAGAAGAAGCTGAGACCCTCGCACCTGTGTGATAACGAATCATAGGGCAGCCCSAGGGTGAATGCCAAAGCGTCTGAGAGGATAGGAAGAGACAAGAGAGAGGGAGAAAACGAGAGATGGAAGGAATTCACACTTACTTGGAGCAGAGCCTTCTTAATGACTCTCCCCACATCCTGTCTCCACTCGGGGACGTCAGGGTTGYACTCGTCCAGATTAGGGGAGAAAGATAAAAGCAGAGATTTGAAGAACTCTGTCAGAAAGAGAGAGAGACCCAGGGGAGAAACAGAAACAGACCGTTAATTCAGCCCCTGATCTAGGTGCATTATTCTCAAGGTATCCTCCTCATTCCCCACTGTCATTTGTTCTGGTTGTGTCCCTCCTCTAACTGCCTTCTGATGGGTTGGAAAGCTGACAGAGAAGTTGGTGTGTGTGCGTACAGTATGCATGTGCTCRTGGTTTGACAAGAGAAGTTGATTGCTTGCACAAGTGATTTCTTAGATAATTGGGGAAATGTCCCCTTTCGCATATCCTGACATATTCAAATTTAAAGTACCCTCAAACGTTGCATACCAAGTGAGATGCCTGCTAGATGTGCTAATTAGCATTACATCAAGCAGAATAATTTGATTAGGGTGATCCGAGCGAGAGAGAGAGAGAGACAGAGA
>NC_036838.1:844110-844874 GCF_002910315.2 Salvelinus sp. IW2-2015 | reverse complement strand
CTAGAACCAATGCAGCTAAGGTCATAACTCATGACAAACTAATAAGATGTTTGAACAAAATACAAAATCAGAGACTGCTCCGCCTCTATCACTGTCATCTTCAATAATAGAAGAGGTCAATGTATGTAAAACCATAGACATCATGTATAACCCATATGTACATCAGTGGAGGCTACTGAAGGTAGGACAGCTCATAGTAAGTGGAATGGAACTGGAATAGAACCCATGTCTTTGATGTGTTCGATGCTGTTCCACTGATTCCGTTCCAGCCATGACAATAAGCCTCTCCTCTGATTTAGTTACAGTGACACCAGCCACCAGTACATGTACACTATATGGTATTATAGGGCAAGACCCCTTTTGAATAGTGTCAGTTTACCTCTACTAAATTTGTATAGTTGGTACCCCACATATACTGAATACTATACACAACACTGGAGTCCCACAGGGCTCAGGTTATAGGCCCTCTTCCCTGTACACCAAGTGTTTTAAGTCTAGTTTACCTCAGTGCTGTTCCCCAGCCACCAGAAGTAGGTGAGGGTCCTGGAGTGGMTGGGCCAGACCACTGCTGTTAGGTTTACTTCCTTGTTCTTGATGGCCACAAATGGAGCCAGCAACTGGACATGTTCCACAGGACCTGATACAAACACAGAGGATGATTCATATTCAGTATTGGATGATTCAGACTCAGTATTGGATAATACAGAGTCAGTATTGGATAATACAGACTCAGCAGTGGATGACTCAGACTCAGTATTGGATGA
>NC_036838.1:839735-841315 GCF_002910315.2 Salvelinus sp. IW2-2015 | reverse complement strand
TGACTCAGACTCAGTATTGGATGACTCAGACTCAGTATTGGATGATTCAGACTCAGTATTGGATGATTCAGACTCAGTATTGGATGAATCAGACTCAGTATTGGATGATTCAGACTCCGTATTGGATGATTCAGACTCCGTATTGGATGATTCAGACTCCGTATATGATTGTAATTACATGGACATTGCTTGAGACTGCCTACTACACAATATGAAACTCACTCGCACATCAAAATATTATTTTGAGATCATTTTTTGTTTAAATATGAAAAGCACTGGCACATCCAAAGATAATATTTACAGCTGTGTGGGAAAAAATAAATAGAAACCTTCATAAATGAAGAATTAGAGAAAAGAAGATCTCCCACACCGCGCTTGCCAGTATCACTTAACATTATCACTGGGGTAGTGTGTGAGATCTTCTTCTCAATAAGACTACTTTAGCTGAAAAGGGAAGGTGAATGAAATCGTCCTCACCAAATGTCATAACTATCATAATTTTTTGTAGTTTTGTTGGAATTTAGTTGAAGAACATGATTTATTCTCGACTTAAAACACGTTGGCGTTATCATGTTTTTGACGTGATACCTTGTGAGTAATACTGTGGTCTGCCATGCTGAGACCATAATGGAAGCTGACGTGGGTGTACATGGCATTATCGTTATCTAAGTGGTGAAGGTTCATGTAGGAGAGAGATAAAACAAGGTATTTTAACAGTAAAACTCCGGCTGACAGTGGTGTGACTCTGCATTCTGGCGTGTACGTCTCCGCCTGGGCTTCTGTTAACTCTTATCCTCTTTAACTGAGACTAATCTTTATCCTAGCTTTCAAACGCATGCAGTGTATGTACAGTATGTGTGTGTGTGTTAGTGTCTGTGTATGTTTGTGTGTGTTTGTGTGTGTGTGTGTGATGTGTGTGACAGAGAGAGAAAGTGTGCGTATCTGTGTGTCTCCCCCTTTTAAGTTTGTGTCTATGCGGATGTGCATGTGTGTGTGTTGTGTGTGTGATGTGAGTCATTTGGTCAGGCTCCCTAAACTGTGTCTGGTGTTAAAAATATTCCAATTTGAARTATGTGGTGGCATCGTGATTGGCACATTGCTAAAAGCATCATYTGCACTCTCTCTCCCCTGTAAATTCCCCCAAAATRTGCCAAACAACCTCCCGAGTGGCGCAGCGGTCTAAGGYACTGCATCGCAGTGCTTGATGCGTCACTACAGACCCGGATTCGATCCCAGGCTTTATCACAGCCGGCCGAGTCTTGGAGACCCATGAGGTGCTGCACAATTGGCACAGAGTCGTTCGGGGTAGGGGAARGTTTGGCCGACCGGSATATCCTTGTCCCATCGCACTCTAGCGACTCCTTGTGGCAAACTGGGCGCCTGCAATTTGACTGCAATCGCCAGGTGGACTTTGTTTCCTCCGACACATTGGTGCGGTTGGCTTCCAGGTTAAGTGAGAAGTGTGTCAAGAAGCAGTGCGGCTTGGCAGGGTCATATTTCGAAGAACGCATGGCTCACCACCTTTACCTCTCCCGAGTCCGTACTGGAGTTGCAGCGATGAGACAAGACTGTAACTACCA
>NC_036838.1:832890-837611 GCF_002910315.2 Salvelinus sp. IW2-2015 | reverse complement strand
CTGGCCTACTGGCTAAATGTCAAGCTTTGTGTCCGTGGCTCCATGTGTGACTCAGAGGGCCTCCAAATCCAAAATACATAATAGGGTAAGCGTCATGTTCTGGACAACAGTGCTGGTTGATAAGGGGTTGTGTTAGTTCAGATCCAAACACAGCAGGACTGTGAACAGGACTCTTGTTCAGGTGAATGTCAACACACAAAGGATGGTATAAACAGTGTGATGTCAGTGCTGTCGTGCTGATGGTGTATCATACCTGGGTTCAAATAGTTTTGCTTTCTTTCAAATGCTTTGAGCGTTTGATTGAGCCTGCTTGGAGAGTTAGATGGACAGATTTGCACCTTTGGRACTATTCCATTGGTTCTGGTTGGTGTACACATTACATGCTATAATGCAACTAATGTTGGGTAAATCTGGATGGTGTACACAYCACATACWATAAGGTAGCTAATGTACATTAAATCTGGTTGGTGTACACATGGCATGCTATAAGGTCACTTTRTGATAATGAAAMCTTGACRTGTGACACTATAGATCTCATCCCTCTCTCAAAACATCAAACTTTCTTCCACCTCCCTCCTTTATTTTCATTTTTCTGAACCGCCATGTTTACTACYCAGCAGTACCACAAATTAAATATTTAGGCCCATTTGCTCTCCCCAAGAAATTCTACCATCTTGGGCTTCATGAATATAAATTAAAGTCTGAATTCAAMAGGAGCGAAGGATTTTCTGAATGCATAAGACCCGACGCCATGAAGATTCTTCACCTCCATTAGTCTCCTGTGATAGTTGTTTTTAATTATTTTTTGGGACTGAAATTTTTATAAAATACATTTCATAAAATGTTTGACCACATGGCATATGTCTCTCTTATCAGAGGAGGCCTCTCTTAATGAAATAAATAAATCCTAATTTCCTCAACTCATCACAYTGTAATATGTCAGCTGGGCCCGGGAGAGACCTCGTGGGAGAGACACTTACTTCTTAGCTGCAGTGCAGGGGGAAAGCACCGCCRCACCGAGCAGAGCACTACYGCACCTTTTCCACCTGTATTTAATGTGAGGTGGTTGAACARTGTCTTGGGAGTGAGGGGAGCGAGGCAAGGCCCTGGCCCTAGAAGGAGACTACTCTGAGTTTATCACTCTATAACAGGGTCTCCAGGGGTGCATCTCTCKCTTAGGTCTTTAGCTCTTACTCCGTCTCTYRGCTCGGGGCTTGGGGCCTGTAGCTGTGTGTGGGTGATATTGTGTTGCAAGTTACTATTAAACTTTCAGCAGTTGGTGTATATGGGATAATACAACAGGGAAATAATTGTAGGCGTATGTCTGGAGAAACATCCATGTTGAACATATGGGAAACACCATATTTCACTCAGTAACAGGCCTACAGTGAGTGAGTTGTGTGCCACATGCTAGTTCTACTTTTACAACCATGCATAGCAATACAAAACACATAGATTTTTCATTTCATGGCTTAAAGTGAAAATCRATGCAACTCATAACAGTGATGTMTACAAAGGMGTCCATTTGGGCTCCTACATRCCCATAAGAATGATATACAAAAAGGATGCCATTTTGGTTTTTGGCCCAGTCCTACCTCATCCAGATGCACCAGGAAGGTGACGTTGGTGTGCAGGTCGGCGGTAAGCTTGCCCTCTCTGGTGGAGAGAGAAAGRCCTTTTGGAGCCCTGTTGGGACACATCTGCTTCCTGGGTGTGTACATGTCCTTGACTCCCTTGATGCAGTTGTTGGACACCACTTTTCGGTACCTTAAGAAGATACCATTTGAATGAGTTAGTACATGTTTAGTATGGTTTACTGAGGTTATGGCTTCATGACACTACTAGTTAACAAGGCTAAGGCATTGGTCACGTTCATCAATGAAGCTTGACAAGAAATCACAAATGTTTTATTTTTAACCTCAAAGTGATTGTGGAAGTGACTGAGCTAGTGAACAAGACTTGCTATTCTTTGGCTAATCTTAAAAATGCTTAGTAATCCCTAATTAAAAGATTACTTTTAACCCTGAAAGGTAATGTCTGACACAAGATGTACAGTAGTTGTCGGTCACATTGACAAAACTCCAACATGCTTACTAACTCCAGACAAAACTTGACTTTTAACCTTGGGGAAGCGAATGCATCAATGAAGGATGTACCGTTCTCCTCAGACCTTAGCCATCCTGAGACGTCCTAATCTGTGTCCTGGGAATCCTGAAAGTGCTTTGAAGCTCTCTGAAGTACACGATGTCACGCAGTATAGATCAACTGTCTGGTGAATGACTCAGGYCTAAAWAGCCAATATCACTRTTCACAMTAGGAGCCGTGCCAGARGRTGTGACACCCTGACAGTGTTTCATTACAGTGGGAAGATGGGAAGATGACAAGCATTGGCCAACCTATACAGAGAGATACTGTAGCCACTGTAAGCTTTAATGTGTTTTTGTACCTCTCTTTTGAAATGTGTGATACCTATTCAGGCTTTTTAACATGGATCAT
Source organism: Salvelinus sp. IW2-2015 (assembly GCF_002910315.2). Taxonomy (NCBI): domain Eukaryota; kingdom Metazoa; phylum Chordata; class Actinopteri; order Salmoniformes; family Salmonidae; genus Salvelinus; species Salvelinus sp. IW2-2015. The sequence continues at coordinate 835,115 of NC_036838.1, read as the reverse complement.
ATTATAACCATCATAATGTTTTACAAAATGAAATGGAAAACATTCAAGGAAAAATATTTGACCTTTCATTGAGCAGAAATATACAGAAGGGTTGCCTTCACTTAGAATAGACAMCATARAAACGCTACAAAATAGTGTCTTTATGTGCAACTCACCCTGTGCTGTTGAGGTAGTTCTGTCCTTGGCTGCAGCTCCTTGATACAACAGCTGGGTTGAACCAGAACGCTGGTAGACAGTTCCCTTCTCTACGCCGTTCATARCCATAATCACTATAACAAATCACATACAGAATGTGATCAAYATCAACACTTTACCTCTACCTACTGTAAATCAATCAAATGTATTTATAAAGCCCTTCTTACATCAGCTGATGTCATAAAGTGCTGTACAGAAACCCATCCTAAAACCCCAAACAGCAAGCAATGCAGTTGCAGAAGCACGGTGGCTAGGAAAAACTCCCTAGAAAGGCTGAAACCTAGGAAGAAACCTAGAGAGGTACCAGGCTATGAGGGGTGGCCAGTCCTCTTCTGGCTGTGCCGGGTRGAGATTATAACAGAACATGGCGAAGATGTTCAAATGTTCATAGATGAACAGTAGGGTCAGATATTAATAATCACAGTGGTTGTAGAGGGTGCAACAGATCAGCACCTCAGGAATATATGTCAGTTGGCTTTTCATTGATGTACATATCTACCTCAATTACCTCAGACATCTGCACATCAACTTGGTACTGGTACCCCGTGTATATAGCCAAGTTATCGTTACTCATTGTGTATGTATTATTATTGTTTCTATTTTATTCTCTATGCATTGTTGGGAAGGGCCCGTAAGTAAGCATTTCACTGTTAGTCTACACCTGCTGTTTATGAAGCATGTGATAAATACAATTAGATTTGATTTTGATCCAAAGGACATACAGTATTACTGTGTTGTTACAGCCTCTTTTTCCTATTCCCTCAGCACGATACATATAATAGATATTTTTTGCATGTCAACGCATCATTATTATATATTGATTGGGCTGCAGTTGACAAATGCTCCAGATCAGCAGAGGTAGGAAGACTGAGCCCTGGGGGACTCCATGTCAACACAGGCAGCCAGGTCAGGGTTGGCTGACTTCCACCGGCTGATGTTAGCTACCTCCCAATCACAAAGTGATTTACATCGGGCAAAGCAGGTCAGGCAAGTGCCCATTCTAATAATGACGCTGTCATTGATTTATCAATTAATTACCTAGCCAGAACTAATAGGATGCAACAAAGCCTGAGGTCCGTCTAGGACTCCCTATGGCCTGGTCTGGCCTCAGTGTGATTAGGAACCTCCCCMAATTTATTGACAAGCTGTCAAGTGAAGTTATGGTGTTATGGTTGGTTGGGATAATAGTTATAAGGGACTAAGTGAGTCCAATGAGGTTACARTGTCCAGTTAAGGACATTACAGCACCACTGAATCACAGCTTTGGTAATGCAAAGCTTACATTTCTTTCCAGTAAGTCACAGAAAAGTATGGTGTCCAGTTTAGCACATTATAGTTATGGTGACTCCCAGCGTGTTTTGGTTCACATTAATACTAATCTCTCCTCACTTATTATTAATATAATATATCAAGTGTTATATCTATGTATACACACTGAACAAAAYACAAACACAACACATTAAGTGTTGGTCCAATGTTTCATGAGCTGAAATAAAAGATCCCCAGAAATGTTCCATAGGCACAARAATACTATTTCGCTGTTAGTGAGAATTTCTCCTGCCAAGATAATCCATCCACCTGACAAGTGTGGCATATCAAGAAACTGATTAAACAGCATGATAATTACACAGCTGCACCTTGTGATGTAGACAATAAAAGGACACTCTAAAATGTGCAGTTTTGTCACACAACACAATGCCACAGATGTCTCAAGTTTTGAGGTATCGTGCAATTGGCATGCTGACTGCAGGAAAGTCCACCAGATCTTTTGTCAGAGAAGTTTCTCTAGCATAAGCCACCTCCAACRAGGTTTTAGAGAATTTGGCAGTATGTCCAACTGGCCTAACAACCGCAGACCACATGTATGTCRTTGTGGGCAAGCGGTTTGCTGTCAACGTTTGTGAACATTGCGCTCCATGGTAGCTGGACTGTTATGGTATGGGCAGGCATAAGCTACAGACAACAAACACAAGTGCATTTTATTGATGGCAATTTGAATGCACAGAAAAACCGTGATGAAATCCTGAGGC
>NC_036838.1:830267-831685 GCF_002910315.2 Salvelinus sp. IW2-2015 | reverse complement strand
TCACGTGTTCTATTTTTCTGCAATTGTGAGTTATTATACTAGTATACTATAATTACCATTCAAAGTCGTGGGCCCGACAGATACACGACTCAGCAGAGAGGACTTTGGCGTAGTCTTTTCCCAGCATGCAATAGTTTCCTGGTCTGCGTTTCATATAGATCTGTTTCTGGCCCATCACACACGGCTCGCCCTGTGAAACACATACACATGGGATTACAGTATGTCATTTTCAAATGTCAAATTAGCATAGAACAGCAAGTCAAACCATTCTTATTTTAACCTATTGAGCTTATTGGAACTACCCAAACACTGTAAGTACACTGCATCTACCTTGTAAAAACATTGGTACCTGGAGGAAAATGGGGGAGGGTCTTGGGGGAGGGTCATTTTTTAATATCAGTCAGGGGAAGGGTTTCTTTTTTTAAATTTTGGCCAGGGGAGGGTCAGGTAATTTGTAATTGATTAAATGTCAAATTGCTCAGGATTTGAGAATTAGTTCCTTATTATACTATCTCGATGTGTGCCCAATGATGCCCCTCATCCCTGATTCTCTCCTTGGCGCGCAATATCAAGTGCCACTACTACTATACTATATGCTATAAGCCTTGGCTATATGAAGAGGATGCTAGGAGAAGCACAGGGCAAAGTTATATTTCTTAGAAAATGTACTTCCCTCCTGAGTTTTTGAGCTGCTGGGATGGTGTATATAAAACTAGGTTACACTGCATTACACACTGCAATGTATAGGCGTTCCCAATCATGAGCCCCGGCCTGCCCTGCTCTTGCTGATGTAAACACTTTTGTGCTGCCTAACAAATGACTGTGCTGTGTATGGTGGCACTTCAGGAGGCGAGTCAAAGACTTATTCTGTATTTTTTATTTTATTTGTCCAAAAAAGTATATATCTGTGCGTGCAGACTAGGCCTCCTGATGCCCTGTTCAGTTTGAGAGGGAGAGAACGAAGATGAAAAGGAAGACCCGAGGTGAACTTGCTACTGATAGATTTGATTTTAATAAAAAATATATGTTTTGTTGCCCATAATGAAGCTATTTATCAGAGTGTTTGACCTCACAATAAGCCATATTCAAGTAATTTACAGAACTTACATTGTTATGAAGCAGCACTAGTTTAATTTGACTTTAGGCTATTAACAACAAGAGGGCTTTATGTTGGAGTCTATTTCTTCCTATTCAAGAAATAAGAGGTAGACCTACCTGTTAGGCAGATTCAATTATAGTCTACTATCCATAGACTTTGTCAGCCAAGTCCTTCAGTCACCATACACTCCTTAAATATCTCAGTGTCAGTGAAGAGCTTGGTATGAACCTTTTCTCAATATAGGGGGTGCTGTTTCAACGTTACCATTTATCGTTCCCAAATTAAACTGCCTCGTACTCAATTCTTGCTCGTACAATAT
>NC_036838.1:808077-828852 GCF_002910315.2 Salvelinus sp. IW2-2015 | reverse complement strand
ATGGTGGGAAAAAAAAGTTGTGTCTTTTGCTATCGTGGTTAGCTAATAGATTTACATATTGTGTCTTCCCTGTAAAACATTTAAAAAATCAGAAATGATGGCTGGATTCACAAGATCTGTATCTTTCATCTGGTGTCTTGGACTTGTGATTTAATGATATTTAGATGCTAGTATTTACTTGTGGCGCTATGCTAGGCTATGCTAGTCAGCTTTTTTTACTGATGGGGGTGCTCCCGGATCCGGGATGCGTAGCAAGTAGAAGTTATTAAGTTAAAACCAGGGCTCAAAATCAGGGGGTATTTGAGGGTATTGTGGCTTTTGTTAAAGAACATGGCTAAAAGCATAGGCCTACCCCCTAGTTAGCTCGTTACTTTGGAAATAAAAGTGTATGGACCTGATTATATAAAGTGATATGTAAGGACACTTTAATCCGGAATTATTTATGCTAGAAACAAGCTGTAAAATGCTGGGGAAAGAAGAGACTCTGATGCATATGGGATATCTTTGGTTTGTCTCTATGACATGTAGAGGCTGCTACCTTCTACAACCGTGGAGACAAAAAATGCACTTTCTTTGGGAAGTAATGTGTGATTCTGTCTATCAATTGACGTTCAACATTTCAACAGGCTACTAAACAACATATTAACTCTAAAATCAGTCAGGAGCAAGCCAGGTAGCCTAAGAAGGAACAATAACGTATTATTGTTAGATCATTATTATTTCCAGGCTTTAGCCATYTAAGAAATCCATTGAGAAACATTTGTGACATGCTACAGGCTGGCAGGAGCTCAGCATTTTAACAACACATCAACAACAGCACTTCAACAACATGCCTATATAGTACATTTCGCATTTAGGCTGTATAAAATAAAATAAAATAAATTATTTCGAATTAAATAGAAACACGAGTTTGGCTAGTCTGTGGTTTGAGGATCATGAGGTTAGCTACAGTATGCATGCCTAGTTTGTTAATTTAGCYTATCAGATGCTCTTATACTCCCATGCCCTAATCCCAGTCTACGCAAATCTATTTTGCAGCAACAATATCTGTCACGCCCTGATCTGTTTCACCTGTCCTTGTGCTTGTCTCCACCCCCTCCAGGTGTCCGGGGTGTCCATTTCGCCCAGTTTATCCTCTGGTATTTATCCTGTGTTTTTCTGTCTGTTCTGTGGGCCAGTTCAATCTTGTTTGTGTCAGCTAGAGCCGAGTCTTTTGGTTGCTCAGCTCCTGTTATTCCTAGTCTCGTCTCTTTTTCTCATGCCTCCACGTTGTTTTTTTTACTTGCCTGGTCTGCTCCTGTACCCGGCCCGCCCTGCACATCGCTCGTATATTTCGTTTCCTCTGTGCCTGACTGACCCACGCTACACTCTGCTGGTCTGACTGTCCCACCCGCTGATACTCTGCCGGTTCCTGACCTGTACCACCCGCCTGACCACTCTGCCTGTCTGTGATCTGTACCCACACCGACCTTTGACCGACTGCTGCCTGGTACTGGACGCTGTACCACCCCGTGACCTCGTGCCTGGTCCTGACCCTGTACCTGCCTGCGTCCCATACCTATCGATTATCGACCCTGTCTGCCTTGACTGTGTCTGGCCTGCCCCTGTTGTACAATAAGCATTGTTACTTCACACAGTCTGACTTGGGTTTACCAAGATTCTGATAATATCATTAATAAGATAGAAAACAATTTTCCCAAAAATATTTTTTGTCGTTGTTGCTGTGTGTAACAATAACTATGGCTTTTTTCTCAAATTAATATTGATGATCATGTACTTCAGTTGTAATGGGTTCTTGTGTGCTTCACCTTTACAGTTGATCGACAACTTTAGCACTGTTGCAGACATAGACTGTCCTCTATTTTTAACAATAGCCTGTAGAGAAATAAAACGTCTCTGGTGCTGCAGCATGCGCTCATTCGTTGTCATGCTCTATTTTACTTTAAAAGGATCTTAGTGCATTCAGTCAGTAAATATGGTAGAATTGCATGAAATGTGTCAATAAAAGTTTTTTTGGGGGGGGGAGCAAATAAGTTCATATATCATTCAGTGCTTTTGTTAATTTAATTGATATMTTTTCACCACTACCCTTRTCCGGGGGTGGTCTTTGAACCCACAACCTTCTAGCTACTTTGCCATCTAATAAAATGAAGAACGGTTTCTAAAACCGCAATACAAAGGCTCTGGTCTGTCCCAGGAGTGAGTGTAAATGGTAGGCATGTTCTCTGCTATCCACTTTATGTTTTCATTATTATTTTGGGTACAGGGGAGGGCCACTTTTTTTTTTTTTTACCATTAAGGGAAGGTTGTGTAAAAATCTATTTTACTGAAGGAAGGGCCATCCATTTTTATTTCAGAGAGGTCCGATTTCCTACAGGTATCGTCATTATGAATAATGTACAGTCCCTAACTACCATGTAAATACATTGTTATTAGGTAATAAGGACACATATTGATAAGTTGGACCGACTTCCTGTTTAAGAGGTCTTACCTTGTTGTGAAGGTGCCACGTCTGATAGTCTCCTTCTGTACATTTCCTGTTGAAGATGGACTTGTAGTCTATCTTGATAAGCTGCCACTCGGACCTATGGCTGAAATGTCCAAAAAACCTTGAGAAACCAAAGGATGGATACACAAGTTAATATAACTCGACAAGGGTTTTCAGTGCTACAAGTTTTCACCAATTACGTTAAGTCTATGAGTAATWAAATTTTCCGAGTTAAATATGTCAATCAAATGGGGAATTCAGTCCTAAGCTAACAAACTGACAACCCTTATGAATCAAATATTTTCTCCCATTTAAACGTCTGTTAATAAAGACGAGACATCAGCATTCGTTGAATTAAAATTCCTCCCCATCCCCTCATATCTTCCCTCCAAGAGGAACAGGGTTCCCAAGAGAACGAGATGGAGAGACAAGTTATGTCATCCATCTCATCCCTCCATCCCCTTCCCTTTCACCAAAAGGAACAGAGTCCCAAAACAATGGAAGACAGAAAGATTAAACACGTCATCCCTCCTTTTCTCCATCTCTCTAAGACTTCCTACGGAGGACAAAAAAATGTCATCCCCCGTCTATAGATCATTCATCACTGCACGTCATCCCTCGATTAYTCTATTGTCCCGACTCACGTCATGATCTGGTTCTCTGTCCCGGCCTCCACCAGCATCCCGTCCACGAACAGAGGCACCAAGGAGAAGCTGTGTCTGGTCCACTGACGCCCCTCATCAAAACTTATTCTGTAACAGAGTCACAACACAATAACACTTTGACTGAATCCCAAATGGTACCCAGGGCCTATAGGGCTCTGGTCTAAAGTACTGAAGCCTACTAGGAAAAAGGATGTCATTTGGGATGCAGCCATTCACATCTCAGACTGGCAGTAACAACAAGGCCCATATTCATAATTCTGACTTGGAGTGCTGATCTAGGATCAATTTKACCTTTTAGATCATAAGGAATGAGATTATACGGACCRGTGGGATCTGATCCTGGATCAGCATTGCTACTCTGAATACGAGCCCTGATGCTCTCAATTACAGTGTGTCGACTGGGTTCATGGAAGATCAGTGGAGTGAATAGTCTCCAGAGACAGTCAGTCGCTGAATCTCAGGTTGGGTCTAATTGACTACAGTTAACAAACGTTCTGTTGAATAGAAGAAGAATAAAACAACAGAACTGCGTTCGACTATCAAAGCGTGGAGGCAAAAAACTTGAAGGGAAAACAACAACGTCATAGGTCTTGAGTTTACTTAGTCTACAGTGAAGTGATGTAGAAGAAATAACACAACAACACAAAACAAACCAGAATATAACTGTTTCATGTTCTAACGACTACAAAACAGGGCGGAGAGGTGTGGGAAGACAAATAAAAATATAAAAAAGAGATTGGGCAACTTTCATCCTCCGGGCCTGTTCTGTATTGATTCTGACATCTTATCAACATCACTTCAGATGTGAGAACACTGTAGTACTGTGTGTGACAAGGTTGGGAACAACACTCAACAATGCACAGTCTTGCTCTAGGATGCAAGAAGCAGCAGCCCCCTTGTTGCAGCTTCCATCTAATCCTCCGTCAGTCAGCATGCCTTCATCTGGCTATAAACTCAGACAACAGACAAAGCATTGATACACATCTATTAGGAGGATACCAGGGTCAGGAAATGTTTACTGTTACACTAGCTGGGAGGAGAGAGAGAGAGAGAGAGAGAGAGTGTGAGAGAGAGCGAGAGAGAAGAGAGAGAGAGAGATGATGGTTTCTACAGCGCTTGCCTGGGTTCAAATAGCATTTGCTATCTTCAGAATACTTTTAGCTAACCCCCGTTACCTGGCCTAATGGAACCAATGGAATTGGCCCAAAAGTGCAAACCCCACCCATCTGCCACTCTAGACAATTAAATGTCTCAATTAAATGCTGAAAGAAAACAATACTATTTGAAACCTGGTTTGATATGAGGGCTTCTGTGTTCCTTTCCTCCACTAGTGCACTGAAATCATCTTGGAGACACAACCAGGAAGGAAGGAATCCTCCACACYTTGGTGCTAAAAGTAATYTCTAAATGTTTTTCTAAAGTGATATAAGAAGAAGAGAGATGTGGTTTCAGTTGAGTTGGTCTTCACTGAGGCAAAACGTGGGCGCTCCAATTTACAATATGATGGTCAGTGTTAAAGTACTAAAAGGGGGACTTGGTGAAGAAAAACACTTTCCCCCCAATTTAGATTTTTGACAACATGTTTGTATATTTATTGCATATGTTTGTGCTTTGCAAGTTGTTCCAACCTTGAATACTGCCTTTAATCATATATAAAGTAACATTAAAAACGTTTTCTTGACATCAATAGAAGTACTAACATGTTATACCAGTTTACAGAGATACAAACACTGAATTAGATTTAAACCTACTGTAAATGTCTAGTGGGGGCGGTTGGTTGTTTCACAGCGACAAGGGCCCCTCCTTTATCCAGAAACCAGACATTGTGTTCCTCCTCGAATATCTGAAAGAGGGCACACAGRCAATTCAATATAATATATGATTTACATACAGTTACCTTGTACACATCTAGCTGAATACTGAGTTTTAAAAGACCTCATGATCAAAAGGCAGAGACAGCAGTCCAAAATACTTATTCTCCAAACTACAATATTSAAATATATTATTAGAATGCCTTAGATGAGAATGCCTTAGATTTTACCCCCAAATTCAGCCTAAACTYACCTGTCTCCAGTTGTTACCAGCATCAGATGAGATGAACATTCCAACGTTATTGTACGACAGGTCAGACCCAATATTCCCTGTGATAAAAATGCAACAAAGAATTAGTTCAATATTCAAATGATGCTGAAAATATGAAGATGGTGTAAATTAAAATGAAGAAWAGATGCAGAGAAGAGAAGAACAACCATTCATGCTTGGATGGATATTTCTCMGTTTTTCTGAAGCAATGTTGTAACATTTTAATCTCTGAGCATATCTCTCCACTTTTTTGATGCCTTGTAATATCTCCCATCCACTGTTCAGTGTCAGGCGTGAGTTTTGAGCTGCATCGTGTTTGTCAGGGTCACCAAACATAATATGTTGTGTCCTCAGTCTGCACTGGCCTACTTAAATAAACCGGRTGACTCTGCATCACCAAAATGTCAGTAAGGACAACATCAGAAGTGCTATAGCGTGTCTCTGGACAGATTCAGTACATTTATACAGGCTCCCGGTGGCTTAGGGATCTCACAGATCCATTAAGAGATTAGAGGATAGGTGGAGGGGACAAACTATTGTTTTGGTGACAGAGCAAATATTGTTTGTGGACAGAGATCAAGAAAGCATATTCCTGGATGTAAGTCATTTTTTGTGGTTGTTGCTAAGATACAATATTTTCCCACACGGTTGAAGATGAGTTGTTTATAGCAGGACCTGCAGATCCCTATCAGTAATGTTAGGGATTGGATAATCATCATAATATTCACAGTCAAATGGAATTTCAGCACTGACCTGGAAAAGATAGACAGCTATTCTCCTTTTGTACCATTACCTAAATTGAACAGATGTCTCTCTATTCAGCCAAATACATTTTCACATAAGTGAACAATAAGGTAATGTTATCTATCAAATGTTCATTCTGTATTCTCTCACCTGTGGCCACTATGATTCCCGGTGCTGAGGCCTTGGTTGATATGCTGCCTGACAAGTAGGGGTTTTCAGACGTCTGCAGTTGGAGATGGAGCGAACAGAAGGGCTGAGAAATGACAGACAGTCCATTATATTTGACGAAGCTATTATACACTGGTCAATCAAATCCCCAGTGTTACATAGAACACTACAGGGTTGATCTTTAAAGGTGCACAAAGCATGTGCTTTTTATTTCAAGAGAAGGTCCTTTAGATAAGGAAAAGAAAAGCTGCCATGCGGTCTTTATTAAGCTTTCATCTCAGAAAGCCTGAAGATAATGCCTAATAGAATCTTTTGAATTCTGAAGTCTTCCAGTGAGTTACATTTACACCAAATTCTAATAACAATGCTAACATAGGCAATTAACTATACAAAAAACTATATTTTGTTAACAAAACAAAACATGAATAAAACTAAACACAAGTAAGACAATTCCCACAGCCTCACTCTAAAAAAACGTGCTGCCTCTCCATTGTTTATCTTAATTGTCGTTATCAGTCATTAATACAGGGAGTATTACATAAAATCATTAAGTCAAGGGAGAGAAGGAGAGAGAGGGAGAGAGAGGGAGAGACACAGCTGCATGTGAGCGCTCACATTTTTCAATATGTTGTTTTACAAAAATATAGATTTGGAGTTAGACAAACTTGGATTATTTGTCAGGGACATATACAGGATACTACCCTCCAACAGCATAACCTTCACTCCAGATTCAAAACTCCAAACCTACAACCTAATTTTGGACAAAATTTCCTGGAAGTATTATTACTACCAATGATTCATTTTCCCAAACTATACAGAGAGTGCCCTGGCAAACAAACAGCAGAGACCTGAGGACACCATCTGCCCTGGGACTGAGACAGACCAGATACAACTTCAATTAGCACTGAGGTGTGAAGTGAGAGGTGTCGAAGCCTTTAAGCCCAACAAATGGCAGGAGTCTCACAGTCTACCCCACCCACATCCAGATGCCTTTGAAGCCCCCTCCCGCTGTTCAGAGACCATCCACTGGCATTTTYTACAAGAAATCTGCCTCCAGAAATAAAATCATCTCCCAAGAGGGTGTGACACCTACTCCCATTGYCTGCTGCATTGCTGCTTGGATTCTACCTGGCGATCTGTTCACTGTCTGCCCTGGCCTGTCTCCCCTGTCTGGTACARGTACCCCCACCACACACGCACTGTTGGGCAAGTGACTATGAACTTACAATGGCTAGCACCAAGTCGTATTTTTCTTGTGCATTTTGCTATTTTTCTATTTGCCTCATGACTTCTGCATGCTTTGTTGGACTGTGAACTTTCTTGTTTGCCCAACCGTGGGACAGACTATGTTTGTTCCCACACTTGGGACTCTGACTCTCTATTGGTTACACAGACTTTTGGCCTCCCATCTTATTATGACCACCTCTCGCCGGCTTTGTATTCATGTTACCTGATTGAAATTGCTGTACAATATGATCTTGTTGCCATCTAATGCACATTCAAATGTTATAAATCAACACTGCAGAGCTCTCCCTGTCCTCTGCCGTGCCTTGATTGTATTACTGCTGATGATATCTGGAAATGTGCACGTACACCCTGMYCCAYCTACTGTTGCTAGCCCCAATTCTGACTTGTGCTCTGATATTTGCTTCACAGATTTCTGCTCTCGTAAAAGCCTGGGTTTTCTGCACGTTAACACTATAATCTAATTACCTAAAATGGATCAATTGAAAGTGTGGGTTCACAGCTCCAATCCAGATGTGTTGGTCATTACTGAGATGTGGTTAAGGAAGAGTGTTTTGTATACTGATGTTAACCTTTCTGGTTATAACCTTAATCTTGTTCTGAACGCCTCGAAAACAAAGGTCATGTGGTTTGGTTAGAAGGATGCCCCTCTCCCCACAGATGTGATTACTACCTCTGAGGGTTTAGAGCTTGAGGTAGTCACCTCATACAAGTACTTGGGAGTATGGCTAGACGGTACACTGTCCTCCTCTCAGTACATATCAAAGCTGCAGGCTAAAGTTAAATCTAGACTTTGTTTCCTCTATCATAATCGCTCCTCTTTCACCCCAGCTGCAAACTAACCCTGATTCATATGACAATCCTACCTATGCTAGATTACGGAGACGTAATTTATAGATCGGCAGGTAAGGATGCTCTCGAGCGCTTAGATGTTCTTTACCATTTGGCCATCAGATTTGCCACCACTGCTCCTTGTAGAACACATCACTGCACTCTATACTTCTCTGTAAACTGGTCATCTCTGTATACCCGTCACAATACCTACTGGTTGATGTCACGCCCTGGCCATAGAGAGGCTTTTATTCTCTATTTTGGTTAGGCCAGGGTGTGACTAGGGTGGGCATTCTAGTTTCTTTATTTCTATGTTTTTTATTTCTTTGTGTTTGGCCGGGTGTGGTTCTCAGAGGCAGCTGTCTATCRTTGTCTCTGATTGGGAATCATACTTAGGCAGCCTTTTCCCACCTGTGTTTTGTGGGTAGTTGTTTTCTGTATAGTTTAGTTACCTTACAGAACTGTTCGTTTTTCTCTTTGTTATTTTTGTTCTAGTGTTCTGATTTAATAAAATATCATGAACACGTACCACACTGCGCTTTGGTCCAGTCATTTCCAGGAAGAGGATCGTGACAGTTGATGCTTATTTATGAAACCCTCTTAGGCCTCACTTCCCCCATCTGAGATATTTACTGCAGCCCTCATCCTCCACATACAACACCCGTTCCGCCAGTCACATTCTGTTAAAGGTCCCCAAAGCACACATATCCCTGGGTCGCTTGTCTTTTCAGTTCGCTGCAGCTAGCGACTGGAACAAGCTGCAACAAACACGCAAACTGGACAGTTTTATCTCAATCTCTTCATTCAAAAAATCAGTCATGGGCACTCTTACTGACAGTTGTCATTGCTTTGTGTGATGTATTGTTGTCTCTACCTTCCTGCCCTTTATGCTGTTGTCTGTGCCCAATAATGTTTGTACCATGTTTTGTGCTGCAACCATGTAGTGCTGCTGCCATGTTGTGTTGCTCCCATGTTGTTGTCATGTTGTGTTGCTCCCATCCTGTGTTGTCATATGTTGCTGCCATGCTATATTGTTGTCTTAGGTCTCTCTTTCTGTAGTGTTGTGGTGTCTCTCTTGTCGTGATGTGTGTTTTGTCCTATATATATATTTTTTTTTTAATTACCCAGCGCCCATCATTGTAAATAAGAATTTGTTCTTAACTGACTTTCTAGTTAAAAAAGGTTAAATAAAAAAAGAAAGTAATAAAACAAGTCTCAGGGGCGAGCCGAAAACAGAAGTCAATTTATCTGTTCACAGAGCCCCCCCAAAATGTGCTCTTTCATCTTTGCCAATTCATAGTATGACATTGCTGTAAGGACACCAAGGGCAACAGGAATTTAACCGGGTAATCAAATAGAATCTGTAATAAAAATGTCACATAAATGCACAATCGTATTCAACCTGTAGCCCACTCAGCGTACAGCGTGCAGCCCCCACAATTGCCTCCTAGGCTTTTAAGCAGTATGAACTCTTACTGCTTGTCACGTTCCTGACCTATTTATGTTAGTTTGTTGTATGTGTTAGTTGGTCAGGACGTGAGTTTGGGTGGGCATTCTATGTTGTCTGTTTTCTATGTTGGTTTATAGGGTTGCCTGGTATGGCTCCAATTAGAGGCAGGTGTTTGGGCGTTCCTCTAATTGAGGTCATATTTAGGTAGGTTGTTTCACAGTGTTCGTTGTGGGTGGTTGTCTCCTGTGTCTGTATGTATGTTCGTGCACAACGGGACTGTAGCGTTTGTTTGTAGTCGTGTACCTGTTCGTGCGTTCTTCATGTATGTAAGTTCCATGTTCAGGTCTGTCTACGTCGTGTTTTGTTATTTTGTAATTTTCAAGTGTTTTCGTGTTCGTTTCGTAATTCAATAAATATCAGTTTATGTCATCATACCTCGCCTGCACATTGGTCTTCAGATCCTCTCTCCTCTCCTCGTCCGAGGAGGAGGAGAATTAGAGAATCGTTACAGAACCACCCACCAAATTACCAGAACCAAGCAGCGGGGAAAAGGGCAGCGACAGCAACCGCAGAGATCCCAGGAATTCATGGACATGGGAGGAGATCTTGAACGGAGAAGGACCCTGGCACAGGCTGGGGAGTATCGCCGCCCCAGAAGCTGAGCTGGAGAAAGCGAAAGCTGAACGGCGCGAATATGAGGAGGCAGCACGGCAGCGGGACAGGTCGAGAGGCAACGCCCATAATTTTTTTGGGGGGGGGCTAGAGAGGAGTGGTGGCTAAGCAGGTAGCAGACCTGAGCGCACTTCTCGTGCTTATTATAAGCAACGCGTCACTGGTCAGGCACCGTGTTATGCGGTTAAGCGCACGGTGTCGCCAGTGCGTGCCCATAGCCCGGTGCGCTATAGAGCAGCCCCCCGAAAGTGTCATGTGAGTGTGGGCATCCAGCCGGGGCGTATTGTGCCTGCTCAGCGCGTCTGGTCTCCGGTACGCAGTTTCGGTCCAGGGTATCCTGCGCCGGCTCTGCGTGCTGTGTCTCCGGAGCGCTGGGAGGGTGCAGTGCGTCCTATGCCTACGCTCCGCTCGTACCGGGCAAATGTGGTAGTGGAGCCTAAGAGAGAAGTGCGCGTAGTAGGCACTAGATCTCCAGTGCTCATCCACAGCCCGGTTCAACCTGTGCCTGCACTCTGGAGGGTACGGGCTGGTGTAGTATCCAGCCTGGGGGAGTGGTGCCAAGGCTGCGCACCAGAGCTCCAGTACTCCCCCACAGCCCGGTCCTTCAGGTGCCTCTTAACATCAAGCCTCCTGTAGGTCTCTCCAGCCTGGTGGGTCCTGTGGCAGCCCCATCGCACCAGGCTGTCTCTCCGTCTCCTCCCTACAGGTGTGCCCCGGTCTGCCAGCGGCGCCTGAACTGCCCGTCTGCCGCGGCGCTGAAACTGCCCGTCTGCCCAGCGGCGCCTGAACTGCCGTCTGCCCAGCGGCGCTTGAGCTGCCCGTCTGCCCAGCGGCGCCTGAACTGCCCGTCTGCCATGAGCCTGCAAAAGCCGCCCGTCTGCCATGAGCCTGCAAAGCCACCCGTCTGCCATGCCTACAGAGCCGTCCGCAACGGAGGCGCTAGACGGCCGCCGCCAGACAGGAGCCGCTAGAGCCGTCCGCCAGAACCGGATCAGCCAGACCTTCGCCAGACCGGGATCAGCCAGAGCCTTCCGCCAGACCGGATCAGCCAGAGCCTTCCGCCAGACCGGATCGCCAGAGCCTTCCGCCAGACCGGATCAGCCAGAGCCTTCGCCAGACCGGATCAGCCAGAGCCTTCGCCGACGGATCAGCCTCAGAGCTCGCAGACCGGACCTGCGGAGTCCTCAGCCAGGACCTGCGGAGTCCCTCAGCGCACGGACCTGCCGGAGTCCCTCAGCCCGGACCTGCCGGAGTCCCTCAGCCCGGACTGCGAGTCCCTCAGCCCGGACCTGCGGAGTCCCAGCCCGGACCTGCCGGAGTCCCTCAGCCCGGACCTGCCGGAGTCCCTCAGCCGGACCTGCCGGAGTCCCTCAGCCCGGACCTGCCGGCAGTCCTCAGCCGGACTGAGTCCCTCAGCCGGAGCTGTTGCCCCTTATCCCGGAGCTGCTGCCCTTATCCGATGCTGCCCCTTCATCTAGGTGGGTTTAGTTGGAGGGTGGTCATTGGGAGGGGGATACAGAAGCGGGGAGTGACTATGGTGGTGTGGGGACCAGCGTCCGGAGCCTGAGCCACCACCGATGGTCAGAATGCCACCCAGACCCTCCCCTAGACTTTGTGCTGGTGCGCCGGAGTTCGCACCTTAAGGGGGGGGTTATGTCCAGCGTTTCCTGACTATTTATGTTAGTTGTTGTATGTGTTTAGTTGGGTCAGGACGTGGATTTGGTGGGCATTCTATCGTTGTCTGTTTCTATGTTGGTTTTAAGGGTTGCCTGGTATGGCTTGCACATTAGAGGCAGGTGTTTGGCGTTCCTCTAATTGAGAGTCATATTTAGGGTAGGGTTGTTTCAACAGTTGTTCGTTGTGGGTGGTTGTCTCCTGTGTCTGTATGTATGTTCGTGCCACACGGGACTGTAGCGTTTTGTTTGTAGTCGTGTACCTGTTCGTTGCGTTCTTCATGTATGTAGTTCATGTTTCAGGTCTGTCTACGTCGTGTTTGTTATTTTGAATTTTCAAGTGTTTCGTGTTCGTTTCTGTAATTCATAAATGATCAGTTATGTCATCATGACCTGCTTGCACATTGGTCTTCAGATCCCCTCTCCTCTCCGTCCGAGGAGGAGGGGAATTACGAGAATCGTTCAGACTGCTAATGTCTCACAGTTAATTTTTTCTACATAGTCCATCCTTTACAGACGCCTCACGTGGTGATAAAGGAGAGATAGGCACCTAATATACTAATAACTGTAAATAACAAGGAGTGTGTACACAGTTCATTCTTGAATATCATAGTTTAAATGTGATTTGGGTAGGTTATTCCCTTTCCGTTAGATGGTAAGGCAAACTTACTTGAGTGTGTGATGTAACGCGACTGTTTCTCATTGGATGTACATAACTTGAAGGGAACTGAACACATATTCCTGGTTCAAATAACTGTCATTGGAGATTATCTATTGAGTATGCTTTTTAAACTACTGGACTAGGCTTAATCTGGGTCTGGGAAAGCACTCAAGAGTCTTAGTATCTGTATGATCACCCCAACGATGAGCCTTCCTGTTAGCTTCAGTATAATCACCAGTATACAGTGGTATGTCGTTGCCCTAGCCAGGTCTGTCGCCGGGGCCTGCAGCAACCTCCAAATCACGGCCCTTGTTGTAGGTGATGTAGGTCTTCACCTGGTTGTCTAGCTCCCTGTTTGCGATCAGCATGCTTTGTACCTGCTACCTATGGAGAAATAGAGAACAAATTCTTAAACAGACACTAAAACTAGCCAAATCAACCACCAAACAGATTCATGATGTTTGATTTTTTGATTTTTCAAGCACCTAAACAGTACCCAAAATGCCCCTGACAGACATAGCTGAGGGTGCGCAACACCGCTGAAAAAAAACAAAATATATATATTAATACAAATATATACTACCCGACAAAAGCTTTAGAACCCTACCTATTCAAGGGTTTTCTTTATTTTTTACTATTTTCCTACATTGTTAGAATAATAGTGGAAACATCAACAACTATGAAAATAACACATATGGAATCAGTAGTAGAAAAAAAAAGTGTTAAACAACATAAAATATATTCTTCAATAGCCACCCTTTGCCTTTGATGACAGGCTTTGCACATCTTGGTAATTCTCTCAACCAGCTCACTGGAATGCTTTTTTCCAACAGTCTTGAGGAGTTCCACATATGCTGAGCACTTGTTGGCTGCTTTTCCTTAACTCTGCAGTCCAACTCAACCCACTCACTACATTTGGTTGAGGGGGATTGTGGAAGCCAGTTCATTTGATGCAGCACTCCATCACTCTCTTCTTTGGTAAAATAGCTCTTACTCAGCCTGGAGATGTGTTGGGTCATTGTCCTGTTGAGAAAACAAATGACTGTCCACTAAGCCCAAACCAGATAGGATGGTGTATTGCAGCAGAATGCTGTGGTAGGCCATGCTGGTTAAGTGAGCCTTGGAATTCTAAATAAATCAGTGTCACCAGCAAAGCACCCCGACACATAACATCCGCCTCCATGCTTTATGGTGGAAAATACACATGCGGAGATCATCCGTTCACACACAACCGCGTCTCACAAAGACACGGCGGTTGGAACCAAAAATCGGCCAATTTGGATGCCAGACAAAGGACACATTTTCTCAGTCCATAGCTCCATTGTCTGTGTTTTGGCCCAGCAAGTCTCTTCTCTTATTGGTGTCTTTAGTAGTGGTGTTTTCTTTGTAGCTATTCAACCATGAAGGCCTGATTCACACAGTCTCCTCTGAACAGTTGATGTTGAGATGTGTCTGTTACTTGAACTCTGTGAAGCATTTATTTCTGCTGCAATTTCTGAGGCTGGTATCTCATATGAAATTATCCATTCCATATGTGCTATTTCATAGTTTTGATGTCTTCACTATTATTCTACAATGTAGAAAATAGTAAAAAATTCAGAAAAACCCTTGAATGAGTAGATGTTCTAAAACTTTTGACCGGTAGTGTATATATACTGTATATATATAAAATTTGACTTTTCCACAAAAGTAGTGCACTGGGCCTTTACTAGTGCTGTATTAGCTGGCTGCTATAGCTGTCTGTAGTGCAGGCAAAAATAATCCCCGCAACCCCACAGTCAACAAAAAGTTCACAGCACCCCCAACCCCAAATATCTTGCCACGGCTATGCTGACAGACATCAGACTGGTCACAAACCAATCTCCCTTAAATTGCGTCCCCATCAACTGCCCACCACTGTTGTGACTACATTACAACGCTGGACGTTAAAACTGATAAACTGTCACATCCACGAGACACCCACTCACAAAGTGAGAGAGAAACAGAGAGAGCGAGAGAGCGAGAGAGCGAGAGAGAGCGAGAGCGAGATGTCATGGCTCCTTGCCTCCTTAGTCAAAACGTCTTCCTACGATAACCCATCCAGGATGGAAATGTGATTGGGGTAAACCTGATGACTGTGCTTTAAATAAGACCCATACTGCAGCAGACATTGACGGCCCTCAGTCGTATCACCTTACCAGTATAAGTGGCACTAATAGGCGCCACGTTTGACATCGTCATAGAAAAACGGCCACCCGGGATGGACACGGCTAGTGAGGCAGGACGGGGCCCCTCCCTCCCYTGACCAGACTTGTCAATCACAGAGGTAATTATTTATCATCCCCCACAGTAATATTAAATATAGACTGATGTATGCATGTGGATCCATCTACATAGACAAAACAAACAACACAACAACTTTCAGCAAAGTAGCACTAGTATGATAAACGACCACTGAGATACCAGACTTCCCTCAGTACGTGCACGCCGCTCCATGCAAACAGCTTCTACAATCTCTCAATATGCATTAATGAAGATTTTCTTGCAATCTATTTAGAAATATGATCCACTGCCAATCAGGAATCAAGGCCCGAATAGGAAATGGAGGGAGGGTTAGTAGTGTGTCAGAGAGCTAATACACACACCACACACACACACTACACACACACACAACACACACACACACCCACACACCACAACACACACACACACCACACAACACACACACACACCACACACACAGCTAGACTAACAGAAAAGAGCATCATCATCATGACCATTACATTACCTAAATCATCTAGCTAACCCTCCCTCCATCCTTCCTCCCTCCCTCCTACACTCACTCATTCAAAAGCTATTTATAGCTCTGAGTGAGTAGGGATCGGTAGTTCATCATTGGCTGTCGTTTTGTAGCCTACCACTCTGGATATACAGTTTTCCAATTGCTAACCACACTAAAAATTACATGCACAGCACAATTATTTAAACTGACACACAGAGACAAAAACTCTTCTCAAGTCTCCAAAGTCTAAACACATTTCTGCTTGACGCACTTTTTAAATGCACTGCACACGCGTTCTCTGCATAAGACACAACAATCTGACATGAAGCACATGTTTGCCATTTCAAACACCCTGCCATTTCAAAATGACACTACATGAGCTAATTTGGCCCAATACATTGCCACTGCCAAACACCTCAATGGTTATTACCACTTCAATCAGGAAGAAAGCACTATGAAAAGACCACAGTGAGCACCTGTTTTACAACAACAATGGAAGCCGTTGCAAGAGAGAGGAAGAGAAGGAAGAGGAGGGTGAGAATGAGAGGAGGAGATGAGAGTAGGGGAAGAGCTGTAGAGGAGTTCATGGCCAAAAAGACAACAACTTCAAATGAAACAGAGCACCTTAGTTTATCATTCATCAACCATGGGCTGACAATGAGGCGGACAGAGAGTGCAGCCCAACTTGAGCCGTTTACTGTCGTCTGTGTCATCTGGACATTTAGACTTAGACAGGTATGTAACCAACATTTTTCACACTCTGAGTACACCCATGTCATAGTGTATCAGTGTTGGTGACACCTGTTTACTTTCATGAATGGCTGATTCATTACACTAACTGCACAAATTTCCTGTAGATTTACTCTACTGTGGGGAAATATCTTTAGGCTGCATTCCAAGCCCTATTATATATATATTTTTCTTCTAAGGACGAGACGCAACCATGGTGGAGGAACCAAATTCACCGGGGTCAGGAAGCTGCCATTTTAATTCTTTTTGAAAATAAGAAATCAGTAGCGAGAATTCAAAGCCACATCATCCAAACAACACCTATTCAACAACATTCAACAGGTCAGTCTGTCCACATTGGCTCGATTCTCAAGCAACCAAATCAGATGAAACAACTTTATTAGGTGCCGTTTTAGAAAACTCTCAAAAAAACAAAAGGTCAGACGAGCAATATGTGAGATACCAATTGACTGCAGTACACTACACGCAACATTGTTTCCACGTTACTGGATAACACCATATGACTTTGCTTTGTTCTTTGTTTTCAGGAGTACTGGAAATGGATGCTCATGCAATCCACATGAGTTTCTTATAGATAGGGCTGGTTCAACCTAGCAAAGAACAGAAGAAGGGAGAAACGTCATTGGCCACGAGCCATTATAATGTCCTGCCAACTTGTGGAACATTACAATGTGCGCTGCCATCTCCATACGCATGGTTCCTCCACCGTCATGCCAACCTTGGACCATACAACATCGCCCATATTCTCACATTTCTGGACAGACTCCACAACATTCCATACACACCAGAGCATATGATATGAGCAGACCATCGAAAACCCGTACTGTGTGTATTGGACAACGTGAGCTTTCATCGTGCAGCCCCAGTCCAAAACTGGTTGCTGACCACCCCATTTCTTTCGTGCAATACCTCCCACCATACTCACCATTTCTGAACCCCATAGAAAGTTATTTTCGGCATGTCGTGAAGGTATACGACCGGCAGCCCTTGTGCGAGCCTCTTGTGCAGGCTATGGAAGAGGCAGTGATGAGATTGATGGGTGCGATTCAGGGATGATAAGGACTCAAGCATTCTTCCCTCGATGTCTGCAAGGAAGAATTGCCTGTATGTGCACGAGCGTGTGCCAGACCCAGCTGTGTCGGCTAGATGCTGTCTATTATTTTTCTGCCTCTTTTTTCTATAATATTTTCTGCCACATTTTTTCAGCAATTGTCTTTTCAGTTTACTGTTTTGTACCATATTTTATCAGTCCAATGTAAATATAATCTCTGTGCAATGTTGCACTGACTGTTTGTGAAAAATAAAAATTAATGTTTCAACAGCATGTGTGTATCTGCAAAATATTTCTTCTATCTGAAAATTTTCACAATTTGAACTATTTAATTTAAATCATAACTAAAGTGAGTGCTGTTTCTCTTATGCCCAACAGTGTGTAGTTGGTAGACAAAAATCTGTTAATATGATATGAGTGTGTGCCATTTCGTTTAAACGTTTGCTGTTTGATAATGCTATCATTATTTTGGTTGCCAGTGCTTCATTTTGCCAGATATATGAGGTATTTGCAGTTGGTATGTGTTTTGTATTTGTTAATATTATTAAAAACCAGCCTAGTTTGCAACATGTGTTTTAGCAATTGGGAAAAAACTTAATTGTGTTAGCAAGTTAGAATATTCCTGAAATTCAGTGTGAAGTTTTACCTCTGGGAGATGGATTGAATCAACAAAACCTCACACGAAATGGCTGATTTAACACGACTGGAGTTACAGAAAAATTTTCGATTGAAGGAAGATTGAATCCAACTGACACTCAAGTTACTCCCATCAGTCTAAAGTGGGAAGAAATGTGTATTCAAGTGAATAATATCATTTGTAGAGAGAAAGGCTGAGAAAGAGAAGGTGAGAGAATACTGACAAAGAAGCAATTCATTATTGACAATCCAAGAGAAGGTAAAAGCCTGTTGCGTTCACTCAGTCTCTCTTTCCCTGTTGAGCTCAAAATACTTTGTGAATCCTCTCTGAGCCTTGAGCCATGGCCTCCTGAAGCCCAACACTCCAGGTTCGTTACAACAACTACTTGGGACTCCTTCAAAGCACTCGTCAGAGTTATATCTACAGTCTTTTCAGAGGAACTCAGAACAAAAGTCTGCCTCTTCCAAAAAAAAAAAGATTGAAGTGAAACTTCTAAGAGACTACAATACAGCATTATCTCATTTTACAATAGTTTGTGATTAGCACATGCATGTATTACCCAAAGGGTTAAACTAGTTAAACAACGTCACACAAAACTGGATTGGCGTACCTTAACCTAGTTTATCCATGGTATGACTCATCATAATACTACTCCGTTTTTGTAAACCATTAACACACATTAGAAAGAAGCAGTCAGTAGTAGGCATTTTAATTGACTGCTGACTTCTGAAATCAGACCCAATATCTCAGTCCCTCTCCCCCTCCATCACACCTGCCCCACGTCTTTAAAACTGCATCATCCTGAGAAAGAAGGGGAAAAAGGAGGGGACGATCCGCAACGAATGTTAATTCATAGAGACCTACTAACACAGGCTACTAACACACCACACACACCACACACGACACACACGACATAGCACACTGAGCACTCCTATACAGGTCCAACACTGGTTGCCCCCCAGGCCGCGGTGTCTTACTTTCCATGGCCAGGTGAAGAGTGATCCGGGTGTCGGAGAGTACGGGCTTGTACGTGTCGTTCTGGTTCCACTCCTGTACTGGCCCGAACACCTGGTGCTGTCTTGCTGACGATGTGGATGCCTGTGAACACGAGGATGGGGATTGAGAGGTTCGAATAATTATAAAGAGAGAACAGATTCTTATGGTTGGGTTAACAAGCTCCCGCAAGTACGTTTGTGTGTCACAAGACACTTCTGGTTGTCATATTGAATGTTTAACACTATACGCCAATGCCTCTACACAACAAATATTGTCTTTTAAAGCTGCAATAGAAGAGAGAATACACACTATTAGACTACACACCAGTGTTTAGTATGTCTACAGATATTTCGAGACTAAATCCTTTTTTTGAAGACAGAAAACAGGGGGGGCCGTATTGTTGTTACTTCCAATCAACATTTTTGTCCCATTCTAGTCTAAACCACAGGGCAGACTTACCGTGAAAATCTACCCTTCGAGCCCCTTTCCCAAAAAATGCAGAGTAAACAAATAAGAAATTAAATAAAGTCTCAATCAATATATTTATCAAACTGCAGTACTTATATCGAGCATTGTGTATCACTGTAAAAGAATGTTGCTACCTTAGCAGAATATATTGGCAGTTTGATGTATTGAGGATGGATCCCTCTGGAGCTACACATAAGTCGCTGGCCTGTCCTGCTGTAGTTAACACTGAACACAATTGATCCAAAACACTGATATTTCCTGCTTGTTGTCAATGTATAACATTTCCACTTACAGTACACCATCACACTAATTAAACTATTGGATTACATGCTGCAACCCTCACCCAAGTAACATGCCATGACATTGTTTAAAATGTAAAGATATATACTTTATTGTCAGAGAGGAACATTGAAGCATAAGGTATTTAAATGCCTCTTTCCAGTTGTTTCTATTGAGATAATAACAATAAAATCTMTTGGCTAGCATACAGCGGAAACTGCTCCTCTCACATTCTCTCCTGTCGTCGATGCTCTTTGTGGTTTTGGAGGTAGACTTGGGTAAATATCTCTTAGGGACAATCAATAGCCTCATTATTCTCTGTCRAGAGAAATCTTTAACTCTCCCAAGCAATGCTCAGTGGCCTGTCTTAGGAAAGTCATCCTTAATGATACCAGCGCCTCGGCAAGCAAACACTCGAGCGAGCTGTTAGCTGCTGTTAGCCTATGCAGTACAAACACCACGAGAAGGGAAGAAAGTGCTAGAAACCTGCAATTAGAGCACTGTAATAGCTACTGCAAAATGGACAGTGCAGTTAGACTAACAAGAAATTAAGCTTTCTGACAATATTAGATATTTTTATGTCCTGGGAAATTTTCTTGTTACTTACAATCTCCTGCTATTCGCATTAGCCTACGTTAGCTCAACCGTCCTGTGGAAGGGACACCGATCCCGAAGAAGTTTAACTACTTCTCAGATAAAGTTCAGTGTGTCAAATCGGAGGGCCTGTTGTCCTGACCTCTGGCAGTCTCTATGGGGGTGCCACAGGGTTCAATTCTCGGCAGTCTAGCCAGACACCTAGGTTTTTATAAATTGTCCACATATTCTAAGTCAGAACCGTTCAGAGTAGTGAACGCAGGTCGGGGGGCTGGTGCGGCAGCGATCGGATGAAGAGCATGCACTTTGATTTACTAGCATTTTAAGAGTAATTGGATGCCACGGAAGGAGTATTCGTATGGCATTGAAGCTCGTTCGGAGGTTGTTAACACAGTGTCAGAATAGAAGGCAAGAAGTATATCAGAATGGTGTCGTCTTGCGTAGAGGTTGAAAATAAAAAAAAAGAAAACAATAATACAAATAAAAAAAATATAAGATCAAAGAATTCACCCAGCAGAAGAGCGACATCATTGATAAATCAGAGATAAATAAAGATCGGT
>NC_036838.1:800486-803501 GCF_002910315.2 Salvelinus sp. IW2-2015 | reverse complement strand
GCTTAGCGTTCACTAGAGACCCGGGTTCGATCCCGGGCTGTGTAAAAACAGCCAGGCTGTATCCGAAGAGACCATGAGGCGGATTTCCTTGTCCATTGCGCATCTACCAACTCCTGTGGTGGGCCGGCGCCTGCACGCTGATTAAGTCCGCCAGTGTACGTATTTCCTCTGACAACATGGCGTGGCTGGCTTCCGGGTTAAGCTGGAGGGTGTGTCAAGAAGCCAGTGAAGCGCTTAGCAGGGGTCATGTTTCAGAGGACGCATGGCTCTCGCACCTTCGGCACTCTGATTGTCCGTACGGGCAGTTGCAGCAATGGACCACAACTGAAACTAACCAAAAAGTTGTTTGGTTCTAAAGATCCCTCCAACTATTCGTGACCACACTCATACATCTTCCTAATTAAAACCACAAACACTCAACCCTAACCTCCGACTGCATCTTTAAATTTTCAGGGAAAACCTAACATTTTTCTCGCGTATTGGGCACACAACTGAAATGAATTCTATGAAGTGGGCGTTTAGAGACAAATCGAATCATTCCCAAATATCTTTTTTCAGTTCAAAACCGCCCCCTATTTTCCTCTCTTCTCTCTCCAATTGAAGTTGGCACTTAGAAGCACACCTAAGAGGCCTAATTAGCTTGGTCCATAATCGACCCTATTTCCACCTCCCCCCTTTCCAACCCAGAAGCAGTAGGTGTTTTGTGGATAAATTGTTGATTAAAGACAAGTACTGCTGCAAGGCCATCGGTTCAGCGAACCTGAGCCAAGGCTTTCGACGTCCGGCTTCCATCCACCGTATTTCTAATCGGCAGATTCACACGCATCTGGTTACTCTAATGACTGCCTCGCTGGTTTCACTAATAATATCTCCGAGTCTGGAAGGGAGTTTTACAGTCTAGCCAGACAGCTAGGGTATTTTATAAATTGTCCACATTATTCTAAGTCAGAACGTGTCAGAGTAGTGCCGCAGGTCGGGGCGGCTGGTCGCGGCAGCGATCGGATGAAGAGCATGCACTTTGGACTTTACTAGCATTCTTAAGAGTACATTGGCATGCCACGGAGGAGTATTCTAATTGGCATTGAAGCTCGTTCGGAGGCCGGTTCTCGTGGTGGACAACTGCGCCAAGACATCGAGCGTGGCAAGAAGAAAGTAGCCTAGCAAGGGTATACAGCGGAATGGGTTTACGTGCCCAACGGACCATGCAGTATGTGGTGGATACAACGAGTGATCACCATGCGGAGGCAAAGGAGCTGCACATCATTGATTAATGATAACAGAGTTAAAGTGTAGGGCGTCAGCAGAGGAACGCGACACTTGATCCAGCGTTGTGGCACACGTCCATAGCAGGACTTGCCAGAGGTCAGAAGACAGACAGGCCGTACCGATTTGCTCACGCCTCAAGCACTGCAAGACACCAGAAATCTTAATGTCCATTATTCTGGCAGAATGAAGCCAATCATGTGTAGAACCTGTAGTTTTCCTGAAAATGTGACTTGACTTTGAAGAAGTCTTGGCCCTGCGTAGGCTATAACTAGATGCCCGGAACTCCTGACAGAGAATACTAGAGCCTAGAGTTTTCCTGGTCAAGCCACTTTCTCAAGGGAAAACTCTTGCCTCTAATTTAAATAGTTGACCTTTGTGACCTGACCTGGAAAACCTTCTGGCCCTAACTCATGTTCTAATAGAAATACATCCAAAGCTCTTCCCTTGAAATACTTCTAACAACTAGGTAGGCCTTTGAATTTAAATTTGGATGGAAAAGTTATTTATACTGGACTGGATTGGAAGGATAATTATTCCTACTCCTGCGTTRTCTTGGCTGTGTGCTTAAGGTCTTCRTCCTATTGGAGGTGAACCTTCGYCCCAGTCTGAGGCTCTGGAGCAGGTTTTCCCTCGATCCTGACTAGTCTCCCAGTACCTGCCACTGAAAAACATCGACAAAGCATGATGCTGCCGCCACCATGCTTCACCGTAGGGACCGTGCCGGGTTTCCTCGAGACGTGATCCTATGCAATGCATCACGGTCTGCACACAATAAGGTACAATATATTTTATTCAGACAGAGCCTTACCTGAATAAACATATAGTCATCTTGGACCACCAGTGAGCTGATGTCGATGTATCCAGGRAAGGGGTAATTTCTGTTGGGCTCTGAGCATGTTAGAGCCCGGCATGWTACATACTGTATACCTGCAAGATAAGGAGATGACTGAATATCTGGATTCATCCAGCTGTGGATTGTCATGTAAAATCACATAATTAGTCATTCTATCCTGTGTTTTACTGCTTAAGAATAGTCTACAGTGCCAGACAAAATTAATAACATATGTAGGTTGTTGTGTATTTTACACTTTTTGTGTCAGATACCACTTTGTGGTAAAATAACAAACCCACAGGTCTGGTTGGTTGCTGTGGGGGTTGCTATGGTAATGTGACATTTTGTAACACATCCCTGGGGAGAACGTCCTCACGTGGGATTGCATTGCTATTTCATTGCCATCATCGTTGAGACAACGCTGAAATGAGACGTCTATATCTGGACTGGAATACCTCTGCTGAGACTCATCTTCTGTTTATTGTCTTCTTCTCCTCCTTCTCTTCCCTCCTTCCTCTCCCTTTGCTCCGTCTCTCCCTCCTCCTCTCCTCCTCTCCTCACCTTCCCTCCTTCTCTTCCCTCCTTTTCTTCCTCCTCCTCTCCTCTTCTTCCCTCCTTCATTTCCCATCTCCTCTTCTTCCCTCCTCCTCTCCTCTCCTCTCCTTCCCTCCTTCACTTCCCATCTCATCTTCTCCTCTCCTCTTCTTCCTTCCTCTTCACTTCACCCAATCTACTCCCCATCCTGTTCTTCCCTGATTCTCTCCTCCTCTCTTCTCTCTGTCTCCCTCCTCTTCTTCTCTTCTTCTCATTACTTTACCCCTCCATCCCCCTCCTCCTCTTCATCCTTCCTTCTCTCCTCCTCTTCTTTAATCCAGGTCTGTAACGGGTCTGACAAGGAGTCAGATCTGGTCGCCGAT
>NC_036838.1:794792-797431 GCF_002910315.2 Salvelinus sp. IW2-2015 | reverse complement strand
AACGTTCTCACCTTAGATCACATCGTGAATAATATTATTCCAGCCTCTAGCTGCTGAATATACAGGTATAATACTATCCCAAGTAAGAGCTGTCCTGAATGTCCCCAGGGGGAGAGGGACGCAGTGGATTACCCTAACTGATTACAATATTTACCAATGTCGTCACGTGAATGCTATGACCACTTTGGACTTAGGAATATAGTTGGACTCTTATACTGCCTCCCTCTTTCACATCTCCACAGGCTCTCACTTCTTCTTACTCTTATTAAAGGTGTGCGCGTAGATTTCTCCCTATAACTCGCCTACTCACTCCTACTAAGGTATTCGGCATACGCCACAACCTCAACTCTAACGCTAATCCTCCATAGGGTGATTTAATAAATTGTTAGAATTATGCGTTTATTCTCTTAGCATACATATATATCTGCGTGTAGCTTACCTTATGTTTCGTTTTAGCTACCTAAAGACCCCGGGAGGATATTCAGATGAAGTAGTTTAATGTTTTCTCAATGTCCTCAAACAGAGAATGATCACAGTTAGAGGTCATGTAAATTAGGTAATATTAAGTGCACATAATTTTCACTATAACAAGCGGTCTAACGGCTTATTATCTGTCCTTCAAACTGTGGTGTTGAAAACCAGGGATATCAATCTCACTAACCCTCTTTACTTAACGCATTAGGAAGATATCAATCACAACATTACTATACTCTGCTAAGGATTATATTTACTCTGCCTAAGGTATCCTATACTCTACTAAGGTATCTATTACTCTCTACTTAAGGTATCTATACTCTGCTAAAGTAATATACTCTTCTAGGATCATAACTGCCAGCTAAGGTATCTAAAATGGCCAATTACAATTATATATATACACAGTCAGTATATTGTCAAAGTTAATGCTGTTCTCCTCTATCGCATTTCAAATCACAAACCATACAAAAGTTCCCTCAAGTTCAAGTCCAGGCATCCTCACCTTCCCAAGAGAGAGACTGTATACTTCAAAACAACCTTATTATAAGAGTTTGCAACAATGAGCCGTTAACTATGCACTTCAACAGTGGTGCAAGTTTTAGGGGCCAATGAACAGTGTCGGGGTCCCAAGATTATATAAAGAAGTACATCCTTTCTGTATACATCAGCAGGATAGTGTGTAAAAAGGCAATTAGTTGTCTGCGCACAGATTTAGATAGCACGAGGTTGACAGCCTGAGGCTCAACCGTCTAACTGCATTCACAACAGCAAACATTATAATGTGCTCCTTTCTGGCAAGTTTCTGTACATGTGACTTCCTGCAGATAGTGAACCCACAGGATGTCACATGCTGTGGTCGCACCCCCAAACGGATCTTAGCTATTGCCCAGTTCTTTATGACTAAGTCACACAAAGACAAGTTTGTATCAGGTTAGAAAAACACTAGCATATAAAAAGAGACATGCTGTACACCGGCAAGGCTGTGCCACATAATTAAAGTTAGAATCACCGTACTGTATTATATAATTGTATTGGGTATAGTGGACTAATTTGAATAGATTTTTTTTTGTTAAGTAGGCAAGTCAGTTAAGAACAAATTCTTATTTACAATGACAGCCTAGGAACTGCCTTGTTCAGAATGACAGATTTTTACCTTGTCTGTTTGGGGATTCGATCTCGCAACCTTTCAGTTACTGGCCCAAAGCTCTAACCACTAGGCAACCTAGAGTCCCCCCAGATATGGCGTTCCTATAGTGTGATGTATGTCATTCCTGGTGGAGTGAGACTGATAAACTCATTGTCTGTAAGCCTGGCTTGAGGGGCCCAGGGTACTAATTTTGACTGTCAGAGTTTAAAGTCCTTGATGGGGTTGGAACAAGGATGGATCAAGCTAATTATTTAGGATATGTGACGAAAAGTAGACCCTGGATTTATGCAAGTTGCTGTGGACATAGCTGGCAGCAGCTCGACACTCACACTCGCACACGCACACACGGACACGCACACGCACACACACACACACACACACACACACACACACAGCATCCCCTTCATCTCTAGGAAGGAAAGCAATGAGGCAGAATAAATTCAGAGCTACATTTGTGATGAGTGTGTACTTCCGCAGAATGGGGAGGGCCGACGTAATTAGATGAGAGGCGACTTATTATACAGTATCTTCCTACTTTATGAATGTACAGTATGTATGGATAAMCCCCAATGAAAAAGTAAGGATTGTTAAGAATGTGAGATGTGAGAGGCAGAATGTGAMATGGTGACACTGTGGATGTAGATTTATCACAGTCCAATCATATCAACAGTGGAAATGAGCAGATCGGTACACAGCATTTCCCACCAGCAACACTAGTCATTCAGATAGCTTGTTGAAACGTATTATCAATGTCCTTCACAGACTCTTGCATTGCAGAAAGCAAACAACATGTTCCACACACTGCTAGTGATGCTCCAAAACAGTTTGTGAKGAGAGTCTGAGGAAACAAAGGAAAAGATCAGGACTACAGAGAGGACGAGARGAAGCGAAGGATGATGAGAAGAAAGAAGACAAGTGTATGACTCACCAGTAGAACCTGTTCACATGCTCATGAACCAGCTGCCATTTTCTCCCAAAGTCCAGGGAGGCGTACAACTGTGAAGAAGAACATAAAAAG
>NC_036838.1:791243-792384 GCF_002910315.2 Salvelinus sp. IW2-2015 | reverse complement strand
AAGAAGAAAAGAGATAGAGAACATATCAGTCTACTTATCACAAGACAAGAAGTAAAGTGACAGTGGGCTTGAGTCTGGCAGATAATGGTAGGGAAGAGCGTACCCAGGGGCAATATAAGCGTGACACTCTTAGATAGGGCTGACATTACCTTAAACTGAAATTATCATTATGACTCAGACCATTCATGGTTAACATATAGGCTCCCTAAATTACATGTAGGCCCTATCCTGTTTTCCTTTTCCAATTGAAATTAGCACGTGTATAGTTAAAGCACTTCAAGTCCAATTATTTCGTCCGCAAAAATAGGTTTAACATTATCGTTGCTTTTCCTGGAACAGCAAAGCCCTTGGTGGGTTCAGTGATGCAACCGGTCAGGATGCTTTCGATGGTGCAGCTGTAGAACTGGAGAGCTGTAGAGCTATAGATCTGGAGACCCATGCTAAGTCTCCTGAGTAGTAAAAGGTGTTGTCATGCCCTCTTCACATCTATCTTGGTGTGTTTGGACCATGATAGTTCGTTGGTGATGTGGACAAGTAGGAACTTGAAACTCTCGACCCGCTCCACTACAGCCCCATCAATGTTAATGGGTGACTGTTCGTCACGCTCTTCCTACAGTCCAGTGACTGTTCGTCACGCTCTTCCTACAGTCCACGGTCAGCTCCTTTGTAACGCTCACATTGAGCGAGAGGTTGTTGTCCTGGCACCACACTGTCAGGTCGCTGACCTCCTCTCTATAGGCTGTCTCATTGTTGTCGGTGTGTCATCAGCAAACTTAATGATGGTGCTGGAGTTGTGTTTGGCATGCAGTCGTGGGTGAACAGGGAGTACAGGAGGGGACTAAGTACACATTTACATTACATTTAAGTCATTTAGCAGACGCTCTTATCCAGAGCGACACACCCCTGAGGGGCCCCAGTGTTGAGGATCAGCGTGGCAGACGTGTTGTTGCCTACCCTTACCACCTGGGGGTGGCCCGTCAAGAAGTCCAGGATCCAGTTGCAGAGGGAGGTGTTTAGTCCCAGGGTCCTTAGTTTAGTAATGAGCTCCGTGGGTACTATGGTGTTGAATGCTGAGCTGTAGTCACATGAACAGCATTCTCACATAGGTGTTATTTTTGTCCAGGTGGGAAAGGGCCATGTG
>NC_036838.1:772517-789385 GCF_002910315.2 Salvelinus sp. IW2-2015 | reverse complement strand
ACTGATACATCAAAAGCTGTAAGTCATGTCTCCACAAGGTAAAGTTCATCACCTCTTAGCACACAGCGTATGACAATGTATTGGCCAGTCTGACAGTGTCTTGGCCACTCTGAGAGTCTCTTGGCCAGTCAGACATTGCCTTGGCCAATATGACAGTGTCTTGGCAAGTCTGACAGTGTATTGGCTAGTCTGACAATGTTTTCACCAGTCWKACAGTGTCTTGGCCAGTCTGACAGTGTCTTGGCCAGTCTGACAGTGTCTTGACCATAGAGAACCTGTATAGAAGCTGCACTATACAGAATGTTGTCAATCTTGACAGCCATCCCTTCAACATGGTCTCYTTTAGTAGCTGTACATAGATATAGTACATTATATCACCAACACATGCTTGTGCACACTGTAYTATCACTACCTATTCATTATGGTAGTGGATATGAGGTGATGACTAAGATGACTGTCATTCTGTCCATCATGTCTGGATCCTGATTGACAGAGGAAACAGAGTGGCATCATTTGACAACAGTCTGGGTCTTGTTAATGTAAATACGTTTTACCAAATTTCTGTGCAACCAGAGGAAAAAAAATTACAAGCCAAGTTGGTTTAGCCATGGAAAAAGTCAGCAACCTTCCCGCTAGCCATGATTAGCTGAGATAATGAATGGACTGGACATGCAGAGAGATGAGTTTGAATTGGTCTGTCCTTGTAGCAGGCTTCTGCCTATAATATGAGCTCGCCAGTATGTGTAGGTAATCCTTTCTAATGTGGCTTTTTTGAAAGATATCACATAGTAGAACTGCTTAAGTGCTGCTCTCCACTTTCTAGAGGACCGAGTTTTGAAATCAGTGGAATTAGACTTTGATAGCTAAGGAAATGGAGAAATTCTGGCGTTTGATTGCAAATATGCAGACAGAGTCGAAAAGAGAACACAGAAGGCTCCGGATTACATCTTCAAACTAAGGGCAACCATAGCAACCGTGACAGAGGGAGAAGCGTCAATCCATGTACACAGGTAAGAGAGTGTAGCTAGCTACATTTTCAGATATTACACATTTCAAATTTTGTCAGCAAGTCGTTTTCATTTAGAGTTAAAGTGTACTGTTAGCTAGCTAGCTAATGTTAGCTGGCTGGCTAGCTATCTAACATTACGTGTATGATCTGTCTAGTAATATTATTTGTATCTCAGAGCCATTTGCATTGCTAGTTATAGCCGAATGTTAGCTAGCTAACATTGAACCTCGTTGGTTAGCTAGCTGCAGATTCATGCAGGGTAGTAATGTTATGAGTTGGGATTATGGTTAATTGTTTAGCTAGCTAGCTACATGTCTAAACAAAAGACTCCACTATGCAAGTAACTATTTCAATAGAATGTTTATGRTGTCACTGCGACAACTGTTGATAGATGTAGCTGGTAAATTCGCTCTGGCTATCTACTCCGATTTCAGAGCACTCTCATCTGTGTGTTCCAGAGCGCAGAATAACTGACAAATTTACGAACACTCAACACTCGTTGAATATGGCTGGTGTCAGTAAACATTGGCAAAAAATGTTTCTTGTTTACAGCAGCACAGTTGCAGTCACCAAAACTCTGGATAACATAAAAACAGCCTAACCAGCTTTCCTAGGGTGAGTAAAATGGTCAGAGTGAGCTGTTCTCTCATTTGTGTCTGGAAGTAGCTAGCAAGCTAGCCAACGTTAGCCAGTTAGCTTGGGTGATTGACCGCTGTTGTTAGGTCAGAACTCTTGGATCAACCCTACTTTTCAGCCAGAGTGTCCAGTGTACTCTCCGAGAGTGAAACACTCTGAATTTACGAACGGACAATCTGACAACACTCTGAGTTTACAACACTCTGAGTTTACGAACGCCCAGAGCACACTCAGGCACTCCAGATTAAATTTACAAACACACCTGTTATATAAACCAGCCTTTAGTCTAGAAATCTTTCGTTGTTTAGCACACAGCCTCACATGTGAATCCTTAAAGAGATGGTTGGGGCTAAAGCTTAAAAGGGTGTGAACAGTGCTGAATGGGTGTAGACAAAACTCTCCAGTAGGTACAAAACGATTCAAGGGCCATTTTCTCAAAAGTGAGGTTACAAGTTTATCACCTTTCAAAGCAGAATTACTTTCCCAATGTTCCTCTGTAGTCTATGATATACCATTTTCTATCTCTGAGTCTCTACTTTTACGCAATGTAAAAAACACAAATTCAAATAAATCGGTCTACATAAGACCGAATCGAGCCGGTTGGTCACATATGCTACAGGGCAACAATCAACTGTACTTATTTGATTAACTTCATAGAGTAGGAGATCAATGATAGAAGGATCTAAAATTGGATTTCAAGCCAATAGTTTCAGATTGTTAAGTTTGTTGGTGCCGTACTTTAGGCTACATACTTCAGTTGTTTTTGGGTTTCATTAAACTTTTGTTATTAAACTTAAATATTCTTTTCACTAATGTTCTTGCTCCAGTGGTMAAAGATATGTAGGAAAAACAAGACTGCAGTCACTGAAAGGTTCTCTGAGGTTCTTATTATCTGTCCTACTGCTTTCTTTCATCTGATCCCTGGAAGCTAGATATCACAACTGACCTCTCTTTCGCCACCAAAACGTCCTCATTCATTAAAGGTCCAATGCCGCCATTTTATCTCAATGTCACCAGGAAGGCCAAAACTCCATTCCACCACAACAGGCTTACGTTTCAGGAAATCTATTGAAACAGCTCTTAATTTGAATGTACATTATCATAATTTTCACAATTTCACAGTATTATTCAATATCGTGGACATACTGTATATATAAAACACAGATAAATCACGTTTTTGACTGGATTGGTCCTTTATCACAATAGCACCCTAATACATAATGGCAGAATCTACTCCCAACTGAAATAGGACATGTGGAGTTATGGAAAWWRTAATGGCGTATTATAGATCCCGTGTCCTGAACAATTACTATAAGTCACTTTTACAACACCTAATTAAGCCTCCTATGAATTCCTTAAGCATTTATGTACAGTACTCTAAATCAAACCGCACCGGTTGACAGTGCCTTGGCTCTGACTAGAGCGGAAGAAGAGGTGATGGGACAATTTTTTCTGGAATTTATGGAGCCAGGAGAATGCAACGTGGCGGTGCTGGAGACGATCCTATGGAGGGGAGAATGTGAAAGTGTATGCAAATGAACCATCTGGATTGTTTGAACTGCCTGGGTGTTGGGGAATAAGAGGTCTCTGATCCGGAGCACAATCTACTGCRTCACTTGTCACCCCTCCCTTGTATGTTCTWTAGAAACAAGACTGTATTCAGTCCCAAATAGCACCCTATTCCCTATATAGTGCACTACTTTTGACCAGAGCTTCATAAGGAATAGGGTGCCTTTTGGGATGGATACTATGTCCTTATACTGTACAGTAGAGCTGACACTCTGCAATGAACTCCAGAGAATGATGTAGTTMATTTGACAGTTATGTTCGAAATTGATGAACAATACTGGAAATGGAATTAGACCTGATGATACTGTATGGATGTCCATTAAGTTTGTTAGGTGCCATGCTGTCACTGCAGTAAGAATATTGTGGTAGGCTGATGTGACAAAATCAGTTGCATAATGTTTAAATCCCAGTCTTACAGACTTATAGACCTGTAATACATATTACAGCACGGCATTAATTAACCTAGAAAGTAATAATCTTCAGAGTTTGATGACACATAAAAATGAATCACGCAACGATGGCAACAGCATGTATTCTCATATAGCATACCGTATYGCTAAACATGTAAGSKGAAAATCTMAWGTTGCTAGTAGTWTACACTTGCCAAATAAAACAATTATCTCATGAGATGAACTTCATACACTAATGGAGACCACTTTCCTATAAACCAATACCAATTCCCTCTCGCATTGTGGTGACGTATTACCCACCACCGTCCCTCAATGAATCTTAATAGGGCACACATCTGCACTACCGCAGTTAAATAACAAATGATAGCAGCCGTTTCAATGGCGCTGCAACTGCTTTGGTTCACAATGTCACCAAATGTGTAATCTCTGGTGGGGAGGAATGATGGCTGTTAAGCTCAGTCATCTATTCCGCTTGGTTGGATTCGCTCTGCAAACTCGTCAACAACAACCTACACCTAGAAACCCATCTACCTTTTWTATGTGTAGTGTAATGAGATTTTAAAAAGGTTCATGTTGTGTTTGAATAATGTGTGGGGATGTGTAAGTAAGTATATTACTTTTGCATGTCTAGACTGTGAAAAAACATGTGGTGATTCACAATGCTAATTAATAATACCCAACGAAGTACTTAGGCTCGGTATGTCTGCATTGTTATCCAATTAGGCATAATTGCGCTGTGAAGTGCTATGAGGTAAAGGTAGAGAAAATGGCACTATTAGTCCACTGCTAAAGGAAATATGGGTGCTTATTAGTCCACTGCTAAAGGAAATATGGGTGCTTATTAGTCCATTGTTCAAGGCAATACGGGCACTTATTAGTCCATTGTTAAAGGCAATATGGGAGCTTATTAGTCCATTTTTAAAGGCAATATGGAGGTCTGCATTGTAATTGTCATGACAGTGTGTTTCAAATTAAAGTCCATTAAAGGTGTCCTGAGAGAACCTGCTAGTTCCATTGAACCGCAACGGGAGCCGAACTGTTGCAGCTTCAGCTGACAAATGGGCTGAGCACTAAAGATACCTACCATCTGGAGGGGCATCGAGCTGAGAAATGCACCACAGTGGAGGAGGAGAAGGAGCAGAAATTTTGTCTGTGGACCAGCAATACCTTGMAGGGTCTCATCCAGRTCTAAGGTGGGTGGGGGAGGGGAGACACTGCGGTGGTGGTGGAGGCCATTTTGGATTTAGATYAGCACATACTGTTAGTAAATGAATAGACAGGAGTGTGTTTTTATTGTGGAGGAACCATTTTGGGGTCTGACTCCACAGCACCTTGCTGGTGGGCCTATGCACTGCAGTGTTGGAGACTGTGGAGGCCATTTTGSCTCAAAATCAACATCACCTTCCGGGATCAATTTATGAGGAGGAGTGAAACTGCTGACATAAGGCAGCCATTTTGTCATACAGTGTGTTCCATTGCAGGSTCTGCACCGCATTATATAATACAACCACAGTTGGATACTAAACTTTTACTACCTGGTTACAGGTCTGGGAACACACAAACGGGGCAGATGTTGTTGCTTCTGCTAACACAACACAAGCTCTTTAATCAGAAAAATGGTTTACTGCTCTCTCTGTATTACAGTACATCTGTAATATCTGTAACATCTGTAATCATTTAAGTCTTGTCGATGTCAGAAACGGGAGGTTTTAGAATGAAGAATCAGTATTGAGCAGCAGAAAGGTGTCAGCCGCGGATTACAATGACAAGAGATGATCCTGTAAGCCAAAGCACTCTGGGATTTATAAATTCACTGACTCCTATTAGACAAGGATTGATTTAAACCAGCTTATCTGAAGGAGACTCCTCCTATGACAGCTGAAACCCATCCATAKMMMRKCMATATCCCACATTTTACTATTACCACAGAATATACCTTTTATCCATTTTCAAACAGTCAATTCAATTCAAATGAAGACAGAAATAAACAGTTTTAAAATTTATTTTCTCCCTCTGCATACGTTATTGAGACAGATGTCCCCCGTTGCATTTGGGCTAACGTTTAGTGGCGATACGATTCTGTGTAGAAAATAATTAATGGYATACATTTGCATCATTAGGGCGGATTAAGTCAAGCAATGCTTGCTTATAGAAGGACTGGAGGGATTGTGTGGCACGCTCAACAAGGCTGATTCCTACCATTTCCTGATTAGTTTTTTGGTAGCTGCCCCCCTGGGAGAAGGGAATGGAGAAAAAYTATCCATTCAGCTAAGCGCCAACAGCCAACATTCGCCAACATTTTTTTGTGGCCTGAGTGTTCTGAAAAGCAAAAACAATGGCAAGCAACAAATGTTGGAGAAACCTAATCGACAAGGTTACTGAGGTAGAAAGTGTCAAGAGAACGACCACATATGTTGTGTTGATGATATAACCACATTAGTGATTAGCAACATTCTTACCTCTCCCTGAGCCTCTCCATTTACACAACTTAGTTCTGCCACAAAAGTTGTGCCCATTTTCTCAAACAATCAGAGTGTGATTTTTTCAAAATTTCCCAGCCTGCCTCTCTCTCCAGACTGATTATACCTCCAAATCCTAAGACCCTGACAGACTGATGATGGTTTGTCCAGATGTGGGCCACTCCTGTTCAGTAGATCTCTGTGAAACCGAGAAGCCAAACTATCCTCCAAGACTTTCACATGACCCTTGAAGTGTATGTTTTCTCTGGCCGCACTCAACCTCCTGTTCAGACTTTATCTGAATAACAGAGAAGAGGATATAGGAGGGGGGGAAGGGGGGGGGGGGGTCCATCTATCACCCTACTTCAGGATGAGAGACAAAAGACAATGTAACATTTCAGGCTGTTCCCTCTTTCATTATTCACGCCCTTGACTTTAATTCCCTCCATCCAAAAATGCTCCCTGATGTTTCTTAAAATCGCTTTTTATACTTCCAGGTCACCTTGCTCTCTAAGTAGCGGTACGGTACAGTTGAACAACATGATCGTTTCCTATTGGGTTTCAAGAATATTTGCTTTCCAACAATTACCTGCATCACACAAAACTAAGTACAATCTACAAGTAGGCCTGTACCATTTGTAATGCTTGCCAAAATGGAGAATGGCAGTTACGTCATTCCAAATTTAGATACAAACCTATTGTTTTAGTAGTAGTCTGCCGTACAAAATACTATATATATCACCCTTTCATTATGGCATATTCCATGGCTCTTATGTTTAGTTATTGTATTGGAGCCATGGAAAACAAACATTGTATATAACAACATCAAATTACTTGACAAGCAACAAATCTGTTTGTTTTTTTTCTGACATCATTGTAGCACAAGATACAGCCAGCAGTATGTACTTTGATTTTTTTACTGCGATTGCTGGATGTTCCTGCTCCTGTTACGTTCACTAAACAAAAGCAATAACAAATGTTCTGGTGGTGAACTGTGGACACTGTTCCACCTATGGGAGTTCAGCATTTAAAATAAGCTTGGGACTATATATTTGTATATAATAGACCGTTCTGTTTATATCTCCCATGGTGGCACCTGCATTTAAACCCCAACATGCATGTTAGAATGCACAGCAGTTGTGTAACGTGAACAACGCATCTTGCCCATTAACGCTCCAATGGGATTTCCTAACACATAGGGAAATGAACTAACAGATTATACCAGCAACCCAAATTGGCCCTGTCCACTTCAGCTCATCCCATTACATTAAGTCAACCGGTAGAGACTATTCAACTTACCACATTATACCAAAGACCAACAAATGACACAAGGACGTAATTAATGATAATTTTTCATAAGAAGCTACGGAAACAATATTGGCGCCACTACTCCTCAAACATATGTAAGATTTCTCTGAGAGAGGACCGCCATTAATGATGAGACACTTAGTTTCACTACGTTTCACGATTTATAGGCTCTCTGGGCAAGTTACGGATAATTTAGGAATATGTGGGGGATGGACGGGGGATACGACTAGAGCTGGGGGAGGTGGATGCGGGAAATACATCCAAGGTTTTTTCTGATGAACGCAGCACTTTTGAACTATAGATCTTTGATCCTCCCTCCGCACTCTTTGTGCAATGGCATATTGTGCAATGACGACTCCATATAATTTCACACTCCAATTAATACAATACTAATGTTGTCTTAAAGAGCCAATCTCCGGGCCACATTAAACAAATAAGTTCTAAACCTCAAGGGCATCAAAGGTTTCCCATCCAAATAAAACTGGCACTGAATGTATGTCTAAGTGGAATATATGTGGGAAAGGAATTGCAGCGGAGAGCAAATGAAAATGCAAATGAAAAAGTATTCTCCTGGCATTTGTTTGTGTTTGGTTATTAATGTCAAGGGAAAGGTAGATAATTACTCCCAGGTGTGTAGTATAACACTACGGGTTAGATATACGGGAATTGACGCTCTGGAAAAGTAAAATCAATAATGTAGAATACACCTTTGCTGGTTCAATTTGTCTTGCTGTCCAAATCTACARTACATGAKGCAGAATCGCCCAGATTTGGTATCTGATTGGAAGTTTTAGCACAGACCAACCCTGCACTACTGCGACAAAGTATAGTATTCTGTATCGACAAAGTATAGTCCAACTCCAGTATAGACCAACTCCAGTATAGTCCCACTCCAGTATAGACCAACTCCAGTATAGACCATCTCCAGTATAGCCCAACTCCAGTATAGACCATCTCCAGTATAGTCCAACTCCAGTATAGACCAACTCCAGTGTAGTCCAACCCCAGTATAATTCAACTCCATTATAGTCCTCCAGTATAGACCAACCTTAGTATAGTCCAACTCCATTATAGTACTCCAGTACAGACCAGCTCCAGTATAATTCAACTCGAGTATCGACCAACTCGAGTATCGACCAACTCGAGTATCGACCAACTCGAGCAAAGTCCAACTCCAGCATAGTCCAACTCCAGCATAGTCCAACTCCAGCATAGTCCAACTCCAGCATAGTCCAACTCCAGCATAGTCCAACTCCAGCATTGTCCAACTCCAGCATTGTCCAACTCCAGCATTGTCCAACTCCAGTATTGTCCAACTCCAGTATTGTCCAACTCCAGTATAGTCCAACACAAGTATAATCCAACTCCTGTGTAGTCCAACTTCAGTATAGTTCAATTCCAGTATATCCCAACTCCAGTATATCCCAACTCCAGTATAGACCAACTCCAGTATAGACCAACTCCAGTATAGACCAACTCCAGTATAGACCAACTCCAGTATAGACCAACTCCAGTCCAGATCGGCAGTCCACTGAAAGAGGAAGCTGCTTTGATAATCCCCTATTTCTAACAGATGATGAGGAAACCAATACTGCTGGCTGGCAGCTTCAAATGACCATAAACACTAATGATTTCAAAATGGCCGCCCCTTTCACTATTGCTCTCCCTCAGATGGAGACTTTATCATACTGATAAACAAGAAAARAATGCAGAGCGGGTCATGTTAGTAACATGAAAGTGGAGCCSGCCACWGAACGAGGCTGTTGGACTGTAGTTAAGAGGCAAGGTTCAGCAAGAGGCAGAATCCATCACGTCGACTATTACTTCTTCCCCACAGAATAATGATGGAAGGTTGGCAGCTCTTGCACTGATACCCAGCTGATCTTATTTGCAAAGGTAAATGTCAGCCTTGTCCCTGACCGAGATACACACTCTGACTTCTGTCTGTGATGCAGGAGAAGAGGGGGAATCAAAAGGCAGGRACGGAGAAACAAGAGAGGGAGTGGGAGAAGTGTAATAAAGTGTCAGATCACCATCAGTGCAAGTGCAGGGAAGGGATGTATGCAAACCGTGTTTTCTCCCTCACTGTCACTGTAATATGGGCCAATATGCTTCATTAAAAATAAGTGATTTTGACCCAGTGTCAAAGAGATCTCAGATAGTTGGGGGTTTGGAGGGTAAACTGAGAGAAAGAAGTGAGAATATTCAAAACAGGTAAACAAACTTTAATTCATCATCTTCTCTCCCACTCCCTGTCACACACACACACACACCCTTCTACACACACACCGTACACCCCCACATGACTTGACAGACGAATACCAATAAACTGACAGCCCCCCCACATAAAGGTTATGATGCCGCTGAAATATCAAAGCCTCCAGGTGAGTGGATAGGAATTCTAAATACACCCTGTGGACGTGTGGTCTTCACCAAGGGCAAGGAGGGCTACTCATAAGACATAACCCAATACCCAATAACCCAGTATCTGTATGAAGGTAGCCTGCCTTAGCCTTGCAACTGGGGCTTGGGATGCAATACAGAAGCTGCCCATCCTAAAAAGACAAAAGGATGTCATACCCACTTACAGTCAGGTACAACATWTTTGACACCCTTGATAAAGATGATCAAAAATACTGTATTAAACAAATAATAAAAATACTGATCAATGCAACAAAAAACAAAAAAAGGTAAATGATATGGTGTGCATGGCTAATGAGCTAAATTTTTCATGTCATCTGACCGTAGCACAGGTTCCAATTCAGGTGCCAATTCCATTTAGCAATCTCTAGGCATT
The DNA here is from genome assembly GCF_002910315.2 of Salvelinus sp. IW2-2015. NCBI lineage: Eukaryota > Metazoa > Chordata > Actinopteri > Salmoniformes > Salmonidae > Salvelinus > Salvelinus sp. IW2-2015. The sequence continues at coordinate 779,197 of NC_036838.1, read as the reverse complement.
TACATTTGTTGGATAAGATGAAAAGAAGGTCTTTGGCCATGTACACAAGTAGTGGGTTTGGTGTCTAAAGAANTTTGGCCATGTACACAAGTAGTGGGTTTGGTGTCTAAAGAACGATGCATATGAAGAGAAGAACCCCATACCGACTGTAAAATATGGTGGTGGATCTTTGACGTGATGGGGATATTTGTCTTCCACTGGTCCTGGTGTTCTTGTTAAGGTCAGCGCATCATGAACTTTACCCAGTAACAAGACATTTTAGCAAAAAACATGTTTGCCTCTGCCTGGAGGCTGAAACTTGGCCGMAAGTGGATCTCCAGCAAGACAATAACCTCAAGCACACATGAAAACTCATAACGAAATGGTTAATGGTTGGTTACATGGTGGTTACAATCTGTGGTATGAATTGAAGAGGCAGTCCATCAACTGGGGCTTTAAACTCAATATGAAGAGGCCCGCACATGATGAGAAACCAAAAGGATGTCACACCACCATATCACCAAAGGARCACAGGTGTATGGCAAGAAAGGCCTAGAAATGACAAAAAGTAGTGTTTCTCACACACGCTATAATCTGTTTCCTTGTTGTTGGCACATGGTCTTCTCACTCCTTTCTCTMTTTAACAGCACACCTCCATCCATCTGCTATTGTGACAATGTATACATCCTCTAAAAAAACACCTCCAGATGTATCCTCACCAGGAAGACCCCCCTCCACAACACCTTCTCCAGATTTATCCTCACCAGGAATACCCCCCTCCACAACACCTTCTCCAGCTTTACCCTCAGCAGGAAGACCCCCACTCCACAACACCTTCTCCGGCTTTATCCTCAGCAGGAAGACCACCCTGCAAAACACCTTGTCCAGCTTTATCCTGAGCAGGAAGACCCCCCTACACAACACCTTGTCCAGCTTTATCCTGAAGCAGGAAACCCCCTACACAACACTTGTCCAGCATTTACTGAGCAGGAAGACCCCTACACAACACTTGTCCAGCTTATCCTGAGCAGGAAGACCCCCCTACACAACACCTTGTCCAGCTTTATCCTGAGCAGGAAAACCCCTCCACAACACCTTGTCCAGCTTTATCCTAGCAGGAAAACCCCTCCACAACCTTGTCCAGCTTTATCCTCAGCAGGAAAACCCCTCCACAACACCTTGTCCAGCTTTATCCTGAGCAGGAAGACCCCCTCTACAACACCTTGTCCAGCTTTCCTGCAGCAGGAAAACCCCCTCAAACACCTTGTCCAGCTTTATCCTGAGCAGGAAGACCCCCTACACAACACCTTGTCCAGCTTTATCCTGAGCAGGAAGACCCCCCTCACAACACCTTGTCAGCTTTATCCTGAGCAGGAAGACCCCCCTACACAAACACCTTGTCCAGCTTTACTCTGAGCAGGAAGACCCCCTCCACACACCTTGTCCAGCCTTAATCCTGAGCAGGAAGACCCCCTCTGCAACACCTTGTCCAGCTTTATTCTGACCAGGAAGACCCCCCTCTACAACACTTGTCCAGCTTTAACCCTAGCAGGAAGACCCCCCTCCACAACACCTTGTCCAGCTTTATCCTGACCAGGAAGACCCCCCTCTACAACACCTTCTCCAGCTTTACCCTCAGCAGGAAGAAGCCACTCCACAACATCATTAAGTTATAGTCTATTGTATTATAATCTTTTGGGCTTTAAGCCATCCTTCCCCCACTTGACTAATGACACTAATCCTGCTATCTGTAACAGGCAACAAACMTAATGCAGACAAGGGGCCAATCAAATCCCTTTACGCACTATAGGGCAAGTGAGTCAGAGACTGGAGAAGTCACAAATAAACCTGAGATAGCACCGCTAGAATAAAGCGTTAGTGTATCTGGCTATACTGATTGTTTCCCCCAGTGGTAGGAATTACAAATAACCACATAATGAGTGTTGACGTTCGCTTCAAACGGGGCTTAGGCGTTGTGTTGRGTTGCCTGCAATGTAATTGTGGTGCCGGGTGACTAGGCTGCAAATGGTGTATGCAGGTGATCCAAATTCATTTGTTATTATTCTTTTTTATCTTGGAACGTTGGATACTGTGAACTCGTTTGACCGTGTGAAGAAATGTGACTTGTTTCTGTTGATACATCTGAAGTGGAAAGTTTTTGCTCACTTTTTTCAAAGCTTGAAATTAAGTGTGAATAAATACATCTCCAACATGTCAACTATCTAAGAGCAGCATGATTTGGTTGTTGTACAGAATGCGGTAGACTGACGTTCTTCATCTGACATTGTGAGTCTGACTGGGAGACTACAGGGGGCTGACAGGAACATTATTTGGGAAAAACAAAGTTATGTCAGCCACCTGGGGTTCTCCTCTTGACATACACAAAACTAAATGATTTGAACACCAGAAACCTGAATAAGGGTATCATTAAATTAATCACTAGCCTATGATGATCTTCATCTGGTGGCACTCCCAGGACTCCATGTTACACAATACATTTTCGTTTTGTTCAATAAATTCCCACTTTATGTCCAAAAACCTCAGTTTAAATTGGTGCGTTATGTTCAGTAATGCATTGTCTCAAATAACATTGGGTGAAATTGCAGAGAGCCAAATCAAATTACAGAAATACTCATCATAAACATTGATGAAAGATAGAAGTGTTATACATAGGTTTAACCTCTCTAGGCTAGGGGGCGGTATTTYCACTTCCAGATGAAAAGCGTACCCAAAGTAAACCGCCTGATACTCAGGCCCAGAAGCTAGGATATGCATATTATTAGTAGATTTGGATGGAAAACACTCTGAAGTTTCTAAAACTGTTTGAATGATGTCTGTGAGTATACCATAACTTATTTGGCAGGCGAAACCCCGAGGACAAACCAACCAGGATTTTTTTTTTGAGGTCACTCTTTTCAATGAGACTTCTATGGGGATCTAGATTTCTAAGGCACTTGCTTGCAGTTCCTATCGCTTCCACTGGATGTCAACAGTCTTTAGAAATTGGTTAATGTTTTTCCTTTGAGAAATGAAGAAGTATGGCAGTTCAGAACGAGGGTCGAATGAAGTGTACTGTTGTGGTTGGGCGCGTGACCTGAAAGCTCGCTCCACTTTGTTTTTATCCGCTATTGAACGCAGTTTATCCCGTCTTCAATTTTATCGATTATTTTCGTTAAAAAATACTCTAAGTTACTTAGCCGAAGTATTGAAATGTTTGGACAAAGATTACAGGTAACTTATTAGATATTTTGTAGTCATGTTGCGAGAGTTGGAACCGGTGTTTTTCTGGATCAAACGCGCCAAATAAATGGACATTTTGGAGATATAACGACGGAATTAATCGAACAAAAGGACCATTTATGATGTTTATGGGACATATTGGAGTGCMAACAAAAGAAGATCTTCAAAGGTAAGGCATGAATTATATYATTATTTCTGAGTTTTTTGTCGCGCCTGGCGGGATGAAATATGATTGTCTGTGTTTGTTTGATAGGGTGCTATCCTCGGATAATAGTATGGTTTGCTTTTGCCGTAAAGCCTTTTTGAAATCTGACACAGCGGATGGATTAACAAGACGTTTATCTTTAAACAGGCTAGATATTGTTAGGCTTCGTCATAGACTGGCAATAGATAAATGGACATGAACGGAATCTTTTTTTCACAATCAATCTTTTATGTCTGTCTGTGCAAATGTCATTTTATCTACACTAGCAGCTTTTTCTGAGGTAAATTATCTGCTCATTAACACTTCTAACTACATAATGAAACCAAAACGACATATCCCCAGGTGACCACAGTAATTGCAATGTGTACTGAATACTTGAACTCAACGGTCCCACAAAGTTAACGTTTTGATGAACATATCCTTTACACAATACATTAGGGACCCAAGGCCTTGTCTCGCAGGTCCAACGAGGTGTGTGAGCCGACATGCAATATGTTAAGAATGGAATGCAACTTGAGTCGAGGGGACTTGAGTTTTTTAAAAGGTTAGTCTTCACTTCTCCCTTGAGACTTCCACCACTAGCTTCCCAACCCCCCCCAACCCAAAACATCTGACTATAAATACATTCAGAAAAATATCATCTTTGCTTTCTCACTTTGAATCTAACGGCAGGTAGGGTGTTTTGAACTGCACAAAAAAACTTGGGCCTGACGTTGTCTAGCATGACAGGTTCTTGTCAAAAGATGTATAAGACAAGCAGCTCGAATACGGAAGTCAATTAGGAGACTTGAACAGTTGAAAAGCCCCAGAGGAACAAGAAGAAAAAAAGTTCTGTATTATGTTGAGTTGTTTAAGTGCTTTCCACCCTCATACTTTTTTGACACGTGTCACAGACACTCTAATTGTAGYGCYCTTAGTCAGAGAGAGAGAGAGAGGAACAGCTACATCAATAGTAATCATGTCTTTACACTGCCCACACGTTCTGAGATAAGAGTCAAGAGAGGTCATCCAGAGTTCTAGAACTCGAAATAGAACAGTTTACTCCAGACATTGAGTAAAGAGATAAAGATTGACCTGCGTTGAATACAAAAAGACTGAAGACAAATCGTAAGTTGATCTGCCAAATCCGCTGACAGAGCTGTTTGAATATAAAAAAGTAAATGTCCACAAAGGTATGTCTTCTGGGAGTGTTCCATGTCCACAAAGGCCCATCCTTTTAATGCAAACAAAATATCATCAACATTTATAGTGTAAATTAAACAGCCCTAAAGGTTCTGTTACAAACTCGTATAGTCCACAYTCTAAAACGAAGGCCATCACAGACCGAAAGCTTAGCAAATTACAACCTTTGGATCGGTCCAGGTTTYATTKTTAGGACTGATATTGGRSTCAGTTAGCAACCCAGGTTTCAGTCTTCTCCCTCCTCCACCTCAACCAGACTCCCCTGTGTGATAGCCATCTTGGTAGCCAGGGAAGACTCATTGGCCATAATGGTACCTTGTAGCATCTTCTTCACAGGGGGTTATATGGGGTGTGACCTGTGTGTGAATGGGGGGTACAGAGCTCTCCTCAACATGAGAGCACTGTACAGGGAAGGTTAACATGAGAGCACTGTGTATAGGACTGCATTGTCACTGTATGTGGTTTGCAGGCCAATAGTGCTGAATCTTCTGATGAATATTAGAATGTCCATAGTAGTTACAAGTAAAGTTACTATGTAGTTGTAATCATGTTTATAACACAAAAACATGTTTTTGCATCTAACTAATTGCCATGGTAATTAACCCTTTCATTGCGTGAGTTCCAAATATCTCTAACGGTCGCCCCAGCGTGAGTTTTTTTATGCACGTGATATTAGAAGCTTCTCTCCATTCCAGAATGTTGTTTGTTATGTAACAGTACATTTCATCCGCGCTGCCTCAAACAAAGCACGCAGCTGTTTTTTTGTCAATTTTAAATTATTTCTAACAAGTTTTTTATTTTCTAATAACAGTTTGAATGAGGTGTGTTCCGCCTCATTCATTTCCCATAAAAATAGTCATTTTACTTTTGCGGACCAATACATTTTTTTGACATTTCTGACCCGGACTAATCCCCAAACACTTCTCAATTGTTTGTGCAGGACATTTACTGCATTCGCCGTCCTGCATACACGTGTTCATATTATTCCACCTGTCGCCTGCATCGAAATCAAAAGTTGTTTTCGTTTACAATAATACTTTGAAATTGTGCGTTTCTTATCAAAGTGCCTATTACGGTTATAATAGTTTCTGCATGTCGTGTTATGTCGTTTCTACTGTAGCAATCATGTTTTGTTATATTCCTTATAACCCGGACGCCGCGATGTAACGGTTACTCATTTCATAACATTTATGGTGTTATACTCAATGCTTAGGTAGCCTACATTCTCCGTATTAGCTCTGGAAAACAATGCTAATTGCGTCAGGGAAGTATTAGCATGTGTTGTATTTTTGAAGCTACCCTGGCCTTATGACTCCCAAGTGGCACCAGCGTCTCATGCTAGAGGCGTCACCTCCGACACCCATCTTAAATCAAGACTGCGTTTCTATCAAAGTAAGTGCCTAATTACGTTTTGTGTCGTGTTATATCCGTTTCATACTATAACTCACTGTGTGAATGGAGCAATAATATATTTGTATATATTCCTTATAACCGCGGACCACGCGAGGTAACGTTACTCACCTTTTTATGTGTGTTATATTCATCGTGCTTATGTAGCTGTACATTATTCTATTAGTTCTGTAAAACAATGCTAAATATGCGTCAGAAGTATTGGCTGTTGTATTTTGACTCTACCCTGGGAAAAATTGAAAAATATCTTATACCACTTGGTCGTTTCTGAGTGCATTCCACAAAGCTGTTTATCACCTACTGCCCCCATTTTTGAGGTAATAGTCAAGCACGCAGTCTGGTTTCGTGTTTCTCTGTCTGGTTTGTTTTCTCTCTCCCGTCAGGTGTCCACCTTGCCTGTGGCCGACATGTTGCTATGGACAGTGGAGAGACATGACGTCTCGTTTGTCATGCCACTTTACTGCCAGCTGTTACATTCTTATTTTTATAACGGGTCATTTAGGATGTAGTAGCGTTGATGAAATGCAGTCATAGCAGCAGAACAAGAAAAGCAGTCTTACTGTCACCAGGAATGTATACATTTCACTAATTGTGGTTGTCCCCCACTCCTGGCTCTCTCTTATCCTGTAGCTCCAAGGCATAGCGATTGGTCTCTACTATGTCT
>NC_036838.1:761854-770748 GCF_002910315.2 Salvelinus sp. IW2-2015 | reverse complement strand
TAAAGCTACGTTCAAACAACCACGTGGTGAACAACACGACTGTGAGCTACCTTTCTGGTCGTGGCTAGTAGGCTAAGGCCCAATCTCCGGTGTGGATGGAAAGAAGGCTTAGAATGTAGAAGCTTGAGGCGGTATTTCGATAGCTCGCTCCTTCATCCGAGCTGATGAGCACACTGCTCTCAACTCAGGGTCTGTCAGCACCATTATCTGGAGAGAGGGAGACGGTGTGGATGGAGAGAGAGAGAGAGGGGTGAGGGTGAGAAGGAGGAGATGAGAGGGATAGAGAAGAATAGAGCAGAGTTAAGAGTAGGAGGAGGAAGATTGAGAGAGAGAGAGAGAGAGAGAGAGAGAGAGAGAGAGAGAGAGAGAGAGAGAGAGAGAGAGAGAGAGAGAGAGAGAGAGAGAGTTAGAGAGAGAGAGAAGAGAGAGAGAGCGGAGAGAGAGAGAGAAGAGAGAGAGAGAGAGAGAGAGGAGAGAAGGAGAGAGAGAGAAGAGAGAGAGAGAGAGAGAGAGTGGAGAGAGAGAGAGAGAGGAGAGAAAGAGAAAGATGAAGGCTTAGCCATGTTCAGCACTCCAGGGTCTAGTGGTTGGTATGCAACATGCTTTACTAGCGCTAACAACTTCACTTTGTTTAAAACTTCATTTTAACAATGTTGCCTCTCGCGCTCTGTTGCCATGTTTTTTGGCCTCTCCAGTGCACTCACAGGTCTGTTCTTTGGTGCACTTTGGCTTCCAGTCACCCTCTCCGATATATTCCTTTAATGAGATAGAGGTGGTTCAGAATACCTCTTGTGGATCTATAAGTCAACACCGAGGGGCACAACACAACTACAACAATAAGTTGCATGGTAAAGAATTGCTAAGTTTTAAGAGTATAACTGTTGATCAATATCCTGTTATGCTATGGTATTCTGTAACACACCTGTGTAGCCAGAGAGAACTCCACAACTTGCCGTTTACCAAGCATGACTACAAGTCGAGGCAATGCAATTTGTTTTGAACAATATCTAAATCTGTGATAAGAAAGAACAMATATTTGTGCAATTAAKAATCATGTCTTAGTGGAATGCTCAATGTTACCACAGCGGGAGGAATTGTATTTCCATGCTARGAATAATACAGCCTCTACWTTMATTTMGTCTTGAATGCAGWGAAAATGTAAATGTGTTGTTGCATATTTGTTAGAAATGAGCCTCTTGAGAAAGGAACGACAGAGCAAGATCTGTAAAACTAAAATCATAATAGGATCACAAATGTACAGTACATATTGAGTATAATTCTGTAAATTAGAGTAGATGTTCATAGTATAAAACCTAAGATTCTGATAAAGCTGTCACGTTGGCATGAATGATTCGGGAGACAGACGCAGGAATGTGTAATAGGGTTTTTTAATTAAGCCCAAATTACGGTGTGCCGTGTAAACGAGGACGAAGACCAAACAAACACTAAACAAAACACAGGGTTGAAACCCAAACAAAAAGAGCGAGGAGTACCTTGATTTAATAACACACGCGCRCAATGATTAACACASGGGACGAGACCCGTAATCCTCTGCGCAATCCACAAGGGCACGAAAGCCCAAAACACACAGCACAGGTACTCACACGCACCAATGGACATTGTAACAATAACCGGCAAAGACAATGGTGAACAAAGGGTATACTTATACAATTACTAATCAAATGGGAATAGGGATCAGGTGTGCGTAATGACGGATCCGTTGGGATCCGTGACAAAAGCYCTTTGTTTGGAAGCCTGTATGATATATAATATGAAAAACTAGATTGTAACAAAATCTGACCTCATTGGTTTAGTATYTATATCTTGGTATAATATKATTTATCTGTGGGGGGGAAGTAATGCATACATTTGCATTACAGTTCATTACTTTCAAAACACAGAAATATCCCTAAAAAGCATTTCCCATATATAGAACCATGGATATTTTCTCTCAAAGTAATCCATAGATATATTGATTAGTAAGACATACATAGCTCAAATATGCTTTCTCTTTGCGATGTAAAGCAATAAGACATTAACCTGACACCTGTCTTTAATGATAATTAACTACTAAACCCAGACAGAAAAAGGAGAAGGGAAAAGCGTGACTTGGATAGTGTCACAGCCCAAACTGCTGTGTTTTCTTTCCCTGCAACAGATTTGAATTGGAAAAAACAGCAGTGCATTTGTCACTGACAAAAATAACACCCTCTTTCCCCAGCTTAACTAGGAATCCTCCCCACCCCTCTTTCCCCCGTTTGAACTAGGAATCTCCCTGGTGGTGATTTAGATAAATTGCTTTTCATTAAAGTTAAAAAAACAGACTGCGGACTCTGTGCCAGTTTTATTTTTTTATTTTTTTTTAATGATTTATTGTTTATTGTTGTTCGCCGACCATCGAATTTTGCATTCATGGTCCTCACTGAGGGACGAGGGACTGCGAAGGGCCCCGTCTATTTCTCCCAGTGTCTTAGGGCCTTGTCACATGAAATTAAATAGTTTCTAATGTCAGGTCTAATCATTTTTCATAATATTGCATTAATCGACAGCATTTATTATGAGTGGAAATTGTATTTCACCTTGCATTTTTTAATCTTCTGTCAGAACCTTTCTCTCTGTCTCACCACTTAGAGGSGAAAGTACAAATGCTAGAAGTCCTTGAAGGGTCTGGGTGGATCAATGTTTCTTCACCACTGAACAGGGAGACACTGAACGTTTCTCAGCTCTCTAATAATAATTTAGGCRAGTSCTTTTCAACCAGGYTTCCTTTATATTTACTGTAATACACTTCATATTAAGACCTATCTCTATTGAGGGCTTGTTGTATAGCTGTGGGTACAGCTGTACTCTGTATATCCCCTATATCACTGCTGCATATATTGGTAGGTGTAATATTACACTTTGTATGTTGAGAGTAAAAGGAATTGGAGAAGTCTGGAAATGTATTAACTGCCAAAGACGATGAATCTTTAACCAGCCTGATTTAATTTCCTGCACGGTAAATATTATTTGCCATGTGACATATTCAAGAATAAACCCTGTTCAAACATGATTTATCTTACAAAATGTAGAAAAATGTATTGGACAAATACCATAACCGGACTAAAAGCCTTCTCGTAACCCATCTCTCAGTAGATTTAATGAAATTCCTTTCAGAGATTGTTTATGTGGCTCATATGGATATTGGCCATGTCCATCTGTTCCTGAATCAGTTTTAACAGGCACTAAGTTCCAGAATGGGAGCTTACGTAACAGTCCACAGCATCGTGAATAACTTTTACATCATCAAATATACCATCGCATCGCCGGGTAATTAAGATTTTGCTCCGCATCCACTTGGCAATTKATCACCCGTGAACAAAGAGGAGTGAGGTTGGTAACAAAGCTTMGATCAATACAGGTTGGAGGGATAACCTCKGCATGTTATCTGCTGATGTTCAGCTAGTTGGTGGGAGTCCAGCAACCGAGCTAATCGTCAAGAGAGGAGTGCCATAGCCATTGCTGTGTTGTCTGAGGGGCTGCAGCCTGCTGTTGGATGGTMCTCGAGCCATCTGATGACCACAAACAAGGGGAGGAGAGGAGGAGAGGAATTCTCACGGCAGATTAATCTTGTCAAACACAGATCAATTGTGGCCTATCTGTGAGGTATAAAAAGGCTAAATTCCAATGAATTGGGACATCAATCTAGTTGCAACCATAGAAATATAATGTCTATTCATTCTATGTCTATTAATTATATGTATATGTCTAGAATGATACTCTTCATYATTAGCAGTGGTTGTGAGTCAAACCGTGCAGAAGACCTCGGAATAAGGCTGAACATGCATAAGGACAATTCATGATGCGTGTCGTCTTTAAAAGCTTGAAGATAAATGTCAGCAGCATCATTCAAATCTATTATCTGCTCTTAGAAAKGTCAAGCCTCTGGATKTGTTCCTTYAGACATCATGGGAGAATATAGTCGGTGACCTTAACAGAATCTTKTCGTGAGRAAAACAATTGTCATGCTATATTCACGTGGGAGAAAAATCACCCTTGAGGCATTAAATACACAAATATATTGTCGCAACGATTTAAAGGTCATTACTGCCTCATCTCAACAGATATAGAGATAATCCTCTTCGTGTTTTTCATGCTATACASCCATATGTTATGCTTGGCCACTGGAATGCAATGAGGAGAAAATGGCCCATCTTATCCAGTAGAGAGTTGGGCTCATCCATCGATAATGAGATAAGAGATAAAGTGAGGAGCCTTGTGGATCGGTGGAAGCCAGAGGTCAATAGTGGGCATCTGGACATGATAGGATCTTGTTGCCAGCTTCTACTACAACGTAATTCCCAAACTTGGGTGAAGAAAACTCCAAGATCCTCAGTCTATCACCATAAAAAGGAGATGATAAGGCCCTTGGCAGCGAATCTGCTGCCTGTCCACGTATCTYGTGTGTCTTTGGMYTGGTTAGCCTATATCCCTTTACCTGGGAAATGTGCTTGGTGGGCATACTCTACCTTCAACTAGACTATAGGCTCTATCGCTAAGTCCGGCCGGCCAGTGGGAAAATAGTCACAGGGTCAGAYCGAGGTATTACTGAGTCCAAGGCTGGCGCGGGTTAAGTCCATCAGCTCGGTATCCCACAAGCCCTCTCTTTCCCTGGAGGGATTTTCAGGGTCAGCGCTAGAGATCTATGGACTGATTTGACTCTCTTCAGGAGGCCCAGGAAGCCAGCTGGGTCCCTTTTCCCTTCACATTACCAACAGAGAAAAGTTTATTCATGGACGGTTTGCTAGTGAGGGACCTTAACATGACCCGTATAAAGGTTTCAGCGGAGACTGAGACACCTGTGTTATAATGTGGAATAGATGGTCTGCTTCCCAAAGTAAAATGAAACTTTGCTCAGAGAAGATGCTCCTACTTTTTATAATGAGTTTTGCTTCAGCATTTATCTACAAACCAACAAGATTCTTTCTTGAATACGTTTTGTCTTTCTAACGGGTCTTTGTGGTCTCTGTGTTGTGTCGCGGTAAATGTTCTGAGGCTWTAACTACAGTGTGAGTAAGTGTTGCTTGGTAACAATCTTGAATTGATTTTCTAAGTCCAGGCAAACTGCCAGTATAAGGCAATGTAAGCTAAATATGGTCATTACACTTTGGTTATTTCACGAACTACAAAAACATTTAAAAGCTTGAAAGAAAATATTTATTCAAACCATATTTATTTGAGTCTACCGTCTAACCTTAACATTTGATTTGATCAGAGTGAACAAATAGCGGCAGCAGTGAATGGACAATGAACAATTCAGTTCCACTTAACTCAACTAAATGTAATTAAGTCCTTCTGAGTCTTAGTCATTACTGTGTTATTGAAAATCACTCTTTTGAAGTTTGTCTTACCTTTCTCTTGTTGGATGGACAGACATACAGGTAACTCAGCACCGTCTTAGATCCCACTTTGTCATTCATCCTCTCATAGGTGGAGCCATAGTCTGTTGATCTGTAAATGAAAGAAATGTGTTTAGACTGAGAGAAATATATTTTTATTTATTTATTTACCTTTATTTAACCAGGTAGGCTAGTTGAGAACAAGTTCTCACTTACAACTGTGACCTGGCCAAGATAAAGAAAAGCAGTGCGACACAAACAACAATACAGAGTTACACATGGAATAAACAAGCGTACAGTCAATAACACAATAGAAAAAAAAATAAAGTCTATATACAGTGTGTGCAAATGGCGTGAGGTGGTAAGGCAATAAATAGGCCATGGTAGCAAGTAATTACAATTTAGCAAATTACAGACAGACAGGCAGTCCAATGTATAGACAGACAGACGTACAGACTTATAGACAGTGGTTATGTACCAACACCTGCTTCCAACCACAACCACCTCTTAAGGTAGGTTTATGACCTGGTTTAATGATCTTGGCTTTGAACCATGTCATGTGAAATAGCCCTGTTATTGTACATCTTACAGTACTTGGCTTTCTCACCCTTATTACTATAGGAATCTAGAGTGCTCAAGGGCCTTTGATTCTATAACATGCAAACTAAATATACCATGTTGCACAGAGCAAAAACCATTCCTGTGTTATAACACCAGCATAATGAAAGAGGTTAATCAGTCATTGATAGGTGCTAATGGAAACAAACCATTCACAGATGCCTGGGGGCCTAACACCTTTAGTAATTGATGACTACTTTGAAATGAAATGTGCAAAAACATGTGGATGTTGCCCGGAATCCAGGAGCCTGGGAAAATGTAGCAATAGGAATGAGCTGTTAGCTGACAGGCACGTGAACAGGTATGGCTCTACCTGTGCAGAGCACATGCCCCTTTGCCCTTTCAGTCTCCAAAGTGCCCTTTTCAGTGGAAGTATAATTTTGCCCCAACCCAATTTTTTGTTGGTTTTATAAAAAATTTGTCGTTCTTGTTCTTCAAAATTCAAAAGGCACTCGCACATCTGAGCAATCTTTATTGCAGTTGCATGGTAAAAGTTGAACAAGATGAAGGAAAAAGGAAACCGCACACTGCTCTTGATAGTATCATTAATCTTTAATGAGTTTACATATCAGCCTCACGACCTTCGTCAGAGCTTTTGTGAGTTTTTCTAAATTAGCACTCTTATGTAGACCTAGCCCCACCCACATCCGTTCCACACATYGAAAGGGGTTGGAGGCGAAGGAAAAACAAATAAGTGCTACCAAATATAACAGTATGCATTTCATAAATATTCAAATAAAGTGTGTAAATAAGACGTATTCAACACGTCTGTAAAACCACAATGAGGACATAGCAAGTTGTATCATTGGGTACATCGTACGAAAAACATCAGAGTAATCTTAAGTAGGGACATAATTCATGTTCAAATTCACAACATAACATACATAGGCATTTCATCATTAAGTCCTTTAGGAAATAATGTCTGGAGGGGGAAAATCCAAAAACATTCTCTTTTACTCAGAGTATTATTAATAATACCACCTCCCCTGTATGATATCTTAACTTTCTCGATGCCTCAACATCTAAAAGGTAGAAATGTCATGCTTTAGGTGATTAAAATGTACTGCGACTGGATAATCCCTGTCGTTTCTCCTGATTTAACTTTTATGTTCACTAATTCTCTGTTTGAGAGGACGAGAGGTTTTACCTACATAGCACAGCCCACATGAACATTTAATAATGTAAATAACATGGGTGGTTGTCACGTTCTGACCTTAGTTCCTTTTTTATGTCTTTATTTTAGTTTGGTCAGGGCGTGAGTTGGGGTGGGCATTCTATGTTGTTTTTCTATGTTTCCTGTTGTAGTGTTTGTTTCACATTTCAGGACTGTTTCGGTTTTCGGTATTATTCACTTTGTTATTTTGTATTTTTCAGTGTTCAGTTTTAATAAACTAAAAATGGACACTTACCACGCTGCGTATTGGTCCGATCCTTGCTACTCCTCAGACGATGAGGACGAGAACCGTTACAGAATCACCCAACAACACCGGATCAAGCAGCGTGGTAAATTGGAGCAGAGGATTATGGACTCATGGACATGGGAGGAGATATTGGACGGTAAGAGACCCTGGGCACAGGCTGGGGTATATCGCCGCCCGAAGAAAGAACTGGAGGCAGCGAAAGCTGAGCGGTGGCGATATGAGGAGATAGCACGGCAGCGCGACACGAGAGGCAGCCCCAACATTTTTTTGGGGGGAGCACACGGGGAGTGTGGCGGAGTCAGGTTGGAGACCTGAGCCCACTCCTCGTGCTTATTGTAAGCAGCGCGTTACTGGTCAGGCACTGTGTTATGCGGTTAAGCGCACGGTGTCGCCAGTACGCGCCCATAGCCCGGTGCGCTATAGGACTGGCATAGGAATCTCTTCATTATAACCTAATGTTCGCTAGTCTTAACTTCAACTTCTTTTACTTCCTTCAACACATGTTCAACGATTAATAGCATTAAATCTAAAGAACATTTGTTGACGATTTCTGAATGAAGTTTTGTTGTTTTTCCCTATTGTTGGCTCCTCTGTATTCTCAGTCCTCTTGGAATGCGCTTGTTGTGCCAATACTCGCTAAGAGTGGTGCCATGCAGGAATAAACACGTTTCTTTCTCTCGGGTTCTGGAGTTGGATTTTAAGTTCGACAGTGAGTCGAGTGTGCGAGCAGAAATGGGTTGTCCGTGTTGGAGGTAGGGATTAGAATCTTGTTGGCATCTTCTTGTGTGATTGTAAGGGAATACTCCCCTGAAATGGACAAAAATGAGTGGGAACTTATTGGCACCGTACGAAACATATACACAATGTCCAATACCACTCAAATGGCCGCATTCATTCAAAGCTTATGGCAAATGTCATATGGCAAATGCCAAGTGTCACACAGCAAAAATCCAATAGATGGCGAGCGCGCTCCGCAGTAAATTTTCATATTGTAAATGCACATCAAGTCAAGACCCAAGGGTCAAATTTTGAAAATTAAAAAAAATAATCAAAAACTTATCTGCTTTCCGGACCGTTTTTCGAAATTCTTTCGTTTTTTTTGTCAATTATACATGTATAAGAACTGTATGAACATACTTTGTCATATTTTATTGTCATATTTTTTTACTTGTCCATAAGGCATATGTTTTGTCCTTTGCAATATGATTTCATAGGAAGTCAAAAGTCCCAAGTCAAAAATCAGTGAACCATTGCCAAATGCCATAAGAAATGTCCAAATGTAATATGAAAGTATTGAAAGTGCCAAATCAGGATGTTATGTTCATTTGCCATGTACGATCATAGGAAGTCAGTTTCCAAACCAAAAGTCAGTGAACCATGTCCAAATGGCATTTTATACTGCCCAATTGATATATAGCACTATGTTAAGCCATGAATCAACCTAGATGGTCTATTTGTCATGTATGATGAGGGAGAA
>NC_036838.1:756477-760418 GCF_002910315.2 Salvelinus sp. IW2-2015 | reverse complement strand
GCCCTAGGACTGCATTCTGATGAAGTTCATCAAAGGTAAGGAAACATTTATCATGTATTTTCTGGTTTCTGTTGACCCCAACATGGCGGCTAATTTGGCTATTGTTCTAAGCTCCGTCTCAGATTATTGCATGATTTGCTTTTCTGTAAAGTTTTTTTGAAATCTGACACAGCGGTTGCATTAAGGAGAGGTATATCTATAATTCCATGGTATAACTGTATTATCATCTACATTTATGATAAGTATTTCTGTTGAAACGATGTGGCTATGCAAAATCGATTATTTAGGTCACCACAAAACCACAATAATCACAGCCATTTTTTCCAGCTAAAGATAGTCACAAAAAGCAGAATAGAGATAAAAATATTCACTAACCTTTGATGATCTTCATCAGATGACACATCATAGGACTTCATGTTACACAAAACATGCATGTTTTGTTTGATTAAATTCATATTTTATATCAAAAAATCTGAGTTTACATTGAGGCGACTAATCACTAGTGGCAAAAACATCAAGTGACTTTGCATGCCACATCGTTTCAACAAAATACTCATAAATATAGATGATATACAATTATACACATGGAACTATAGATATACCTCTCCTTAATGCAACCGCTGTCAGAGTTACAAAAAAACTTTACGGAAAAAGAAATGCACGCTATAATCTGAGACGGCGCTCAAAAGTAAAACACCACAGCGCAAAGATGGCGTCAACATAAACAAGAAAATATATGATAAATATTCCCTACCTTTGATTATCTACATCAGAAAGCACACCAGGGATTCCAGGTCCACAATAAATGTTTGTTTTGTTCGAAAAAATCCGTTATTATGTCCAAATACCTTCTTTTATTAGTGTGTCTGGTTTACATATCCAAACGCTAATTCTGGTCAGCGTTATATCGGACAAAAACTTCAAAAAAATGATATTACTGGTCGAAGAAAACATTTCAAAACTAAGTACAGAATCAATCATTAGGATGTTTTTAACATATAGCTTCAATAAAGTTGCAACCGGAGTATTCTTTCTTGTCTTCGTGAGCAATGGAACGTAAGTGACTTCCATGAGGAAAAAGCATGATCAGAAAATGGCTGCTTGATGGACACCTGACTGATTCTGCTATCATTCTCTCCCACAACATCATAGAAGTCTCAATATAATTCTATTGATGGTTGAACTCTAGTGGAACCCTAAGCAGTGCACAATCATTCATAACTCAAGGATTTCATTGGGACTCTGTGAATACATACAAGCTCAGATTTCTGACTTCCTGTTATGATTTCAACTCAGGATTTTGCCTGCCAATATGAGTTCTGTTAATCTCACAGACATAATTCAAACAGTTTTAGAAACTTTAGAGTGTTTTCTATCCAATACTAATAATAATATGCAAATATTAGCCACTATGACTGAGGACAGGCCGTTTGATATAGGCACCTTTCATCCAAGCTACTCAATACTGCCCCTTCAGCCATAAGAATAATTTGCCATTGGGAAAAACACGAGATGGACTGCTGCAAAAAAGTCCCGCTAAAGCTAAAGAACACTCCGTAATGTTCATAAACTCGCCGAAAAGTGGGAGATGCGGTCAAGAAACACTGGCATATTTTATCATCGGACCCAGTTTTGCCGGCTGAATAAAAAATAAAGATAAACACTATATGTGTATAGGAGAGGACGCAATTTAGACGCTAAATTGTTCATGCCAACACCAGCCACAAATTAAAATCAGCCAGGCTCTTTTACGCCCTCTTCCAAATGGTAGCTATAACGCAGAGGATGCGCACAGTGCAACAATATGATGAAGTGTGAATATTTCTGCCACTTACGTACAGGAAAACGGTTCCAAATAAATGACATTATTACGTGTTCCACCACTGTAACAGTTCTCGTCCTCTTCGTCTGAGGAGTAGCAAGGATCGGACCAATACGCAGCGTGGTAAGTGTCCATTTTAATTTATTAAAACTGAACACTGAAAAAACAAAATAACAAAGTGAATAATACCGAAAACCGAAACAGTCCTGAAATGTGAAACAAACACTACAACAGGAAACATAGAAAAACAACACAGAATGCCCACCCCAACTCACGCCCTGACCAAACTAAAATAAAGACATAAAAAAGGAACTAAGGTCAGAACGTCACAGTACCCCCCCAAGGTGCGGACTCCGGCCGCAAAACCTGACCTATAGGGGAGGTCTGGGTGGGCATTTACCGCGGTGGCGGCTCTGGAGCGGGACGAGGACCCCACTCCACCATAGTTCGGCCCACTTCTGTGACACCTTAGGAGCCGCGACCCTCGTCACCGACCCTGGATTGGAGACCCTAGTAAAGGCACCACTGACTGAGGGGCAGCTCCGGACAGGAGGGCGACTCTGGCAGCTCGGACAGGAGGGCGACTCTGGCAGCTCCGGACAGGAGGGCCTCTGGCATCCTGACTGACGGGCGGCTCAGGCGGCTCCTGACTGACGGGCGGCTCAGGCGGCTCAGGACAGACGGGCAGCTCTAGCAGCTCAGGACAGACGGGCGGCTCTGGCCTGGAGAGAGAACCTGGAGGGAGGAGACGGAGAGACAGCCTGGTGCGTGGGGCTGCCACAGGCTGGGAAACCTACATGAGGCCTGGTGCTGGAGGCGCACCGGAAGGACCGGGCTGTGGGGAGCACTGGAGCTCTGGTGCGCCAGCCTTGGCACCACCCCCAGGCTGGATGACTACTCTAGCCCGAACCCTCCAGAGTGCAGGCACAGGTTGAACCGGGCTGTGGTGAGCACTGGAGATCTGGTGCATACTACGCGCACCTCTCCCTTAGTCTCAATTCCCACATTCGCCCGGCACGAGCGGAGCGCAGGCATAGGACGCACTGCATCTCCCAGCGCCCCGGAGACACAGCACACAGAGCCGGCGCAGGATAGCCTGGACCGAAACGGCGTACCGGAGACCAGACACGCTGAGCCGGCACAATACACCCTGGCTGGATGCCAACACTCGCATGACACTTTCGGGGGCCTCCTAAGCCCAAATTTAACAGCCATAGACAACACGATCACCAGTCCATTGAGAAATACAGAGACTTTCTACAAGCAACAAAGATCAGCGAGATACAGAGGACTACCAGMTCAACCAGGTGTACGCATGGGAAGGCCCAAGGACAGGAGCACGGAGAGGCCGACGTAGGGACGCACCACTGATCGGTGGAAGCAGATACGCAGCAGCGGGAGRACATGGAAACTTGGACACAGAGGCATCCACTGAGAGCAAATTCCCTACAGACAGTGACTCCAGCTACCATGGCACACAGTCTGTTTTTTTAGCCCGGAAGCAGCACAAGTATCCACAAAAAAAAAAAAACGATGTAGGAGAGGCATGCGGTCGAGGAGGAGACCAGGAACACAGGCCGTGGACACGGAGGTACAGCAGGACGAGGTAATTAACCTCTCCAAAAAAGGCCTTAACTTCTCTGCGCACGGATCCCTTTTACGGGATCATTTTCCTAAACAACCGCTGATTTGCAGGGCGCAAAATATTACTAAAAATATTAATAATCATGCAATCACAAGTGAAATAAAACAAAACACAGCTTAGCTTGTTGTTAATAACCTACCTATCGTGTCAGATTTTGAAAATATGCTTTACAGAGAAAGAAATCCAAGCTTTTGTGAGTGTATCAATCAATGCTAGAACAGCTAGCCCCAAATTAGCATGGACACGAAAGTCAGAAAAGCAATAAAATTAATCGCTTACCTTTGATAATCTTTGGATGTTTGCACTCACGAGACTCCCAGTTACACAATAAATGTTMTTTTTGTTCGATAAATATTACTTTTATAACCAAAAAACGCCATTTGGGTTGCGCGTTATGTTCAGAAAACCAAAGCCTCGTTCCGTTCGACGAACATTCCAAAAAGTATCCGTAATGGTCGTAGAAACATGTCAAAT
>NC_036838.1:749712-751717 GCF_002910315.2 Salvelinus sp. IW2-2015 | reverse complement strand
GTCATTGTTTTTATAATCAATCCTCAGGTTGTTTTAACTTCTTATGGTGAAGTCCCGTTAACGGGATCGATATGACAACAGCCAGTCGAAGTGATCGTTGATGCTTATTTATGAAACCCTCTAAGAGCTCACTCCCCCTATCTGAGATATTCTACTGCAGCCCTCATCCTCCACATACAACACCCGTTCCGCCAGTCACATTTTGTTCAAAGTCCCCAAAGCACACACATCCCTGGTCGCTCCTCTTTTCAGTTTGCTGCAGCTATCAACTGGAACGAGCTGCAACAAACACTCAAACTGGACAGTTCATGGACACTCTTACTGACAGTTTTGGCTGCTTTGTTTGATGTATTGTTGTCTCTACCTTCTTGACCTTTGTGCTGTTGACTGTGCCCAATAATGTTTGTACCATGTTTTGTGCTGSTACCATGTTGTTGTTATGTTGTGTTGCTACCATGCTGTGTTGTCATGTGTTGCTGCCTTGCTATGTTGTTGTCTTAGGTCTCTCTTTATGTAGTGTTGTGTTGTCTCTCTTGTTGTGATGTGTGCTTTGTCATATATTTATATTGTATTTTTTTATATATTTTTTTAACCCAGACCCCAATACCCACAGGAGGCATTTTGCCTTTTGGTAGGCCTTTAGTGTAAATAAGTATTTGTTCTTAACTGACTTGCCTAGTTATATAACGGTTAAATAAAAAAATAACAAATATATATATATATATTTTATATTTTATTTTCATAGTAAAGAAGGTAGTTATTCAAGGTAAATAAGAGTGCTTGAAGCAGTTTAATCAACCATTCCAATTGTACACAGTTTGAGGCAAGAGCAAACATCTCTCATATCCTAGAGTTAAACTCTCATTTACTAGGAGCTTCAATCCAATAACTTTCTTTTCCAAGCAATGCAAGGCAGTTACTTCAGAATACAATACACCTACAGCRAAAGAGATTAGTATCTAAGTACTAAGTAATACTGTTCTGTTAACGTAAACACTGATGGGTAATATACTGCAAAAAGGAAAAACAGAGTGAGGCTGAATCTTTTTTGAAGATTTATGTAGAGAGTTTTCGTAAATACTAAAGCCATGTACCTCATACTGCAGATTGCTGAACATGTAACATGTAACATCCGGGATTCTGGTATTCCCCTGGACTGTTACATATACATGGGGAGAACAAGTATTTGATACACTGACAATTTGCAGGTTTTCCTACTTACAAAGCATGTAGAGGTCTGTAATTTTTATCATAGGTACACTTCAACGTGAGAGAAGGAATCTAAAACAAAAATCCAGAAAATCACATTGTATGATTTTTAAGTAATTAATTTGCATTTTATTGCATGACATAAGTATTTGATACATCAGAAAAGCAGAACTGAATATTTGGTACAGAAACCTTAGTTTGCATTACAGAGATCATACGTTTCCTGTAGTTCTTGACAGGTTTGCACACACTGCAGCAGGGATTTTGGCCCACTCCTCCATACAGACCTTCTCCAGATCCTTCAGGTTTCGGGGCTGTCGCTGGGCAATACGGACTTTCGGCTCCTTCAAAGATTTTCTATTGGGTTCAGGTCTGGAGAACTGGCTAGGCCACTCCAGGACCTTGAGATGCTTCTTACGGAGCCACTCCTTAGTTGCCCTGGCTGTGTGTTTCGGGTCGTTGTCATGCTGGAAGACCAGCCACGACCCATCTTCAATGCTCTTACTGAGGGAAGGAGGTTGTTGGTCAAGATCTCGCGATACATGGCCCCATCCATCCTCCCTTCAATACGGTGCAGTCGTCCTGTCCCCTTTGCAGAAAAGCATCCCCAAAGAATGATGTTTCCACCTCCATGCTTCACGGTTGGGATGTGGTTCTTGGGTTGTACTCATCCTTCTATTCCTCCAAACACGGCGAGTGGAGTTTAGAGCAAAAAGCTCTATTTTTGTCTCATCAGACCACATGACCTTCTCCCATTCCTCCTCTTTGGCTTACATCCTAGTAAAATGGCCTCAAT
>NC_036838.1:744220-746427 GCF_002910315.2 Salvelinus sp. IW2-2015 | reverse complement strand
TCAGTGACCAGAAATCGCATTAGGCATTGTTGTGAGGCTTTGCCAGATGGCTGCATGTAAAGCAGAACAATTAAGTGGTTGGTGTACACAGGCACTGTGTGGAGACCARGCTCTGGGGAGAGAGGAAAAAGCCCAGTGCTTGAAATCCGAGAGTGGGACCAAACTCCCTAACCAAATCACCTCAGTCTGTCATAACACACAAAACAAAAGAGATAAAGACTGGGGTGTTCAGGAGCACAACCGACTCAGAGGTCCAATTCCTGTATTGATCCAGCAGGGAAACTGAAGGTTGGTGATCTGTCTTGCACTTCTAGCTGACAGACTGAGGTCTCTCTTGGTCTCTTGCATCTGACTTGGCTGGCAGCTGACCAAACCAAAGAGATAGTAACTGGGTGCTAGCATAACTAAGACACCAAACACACTAGCCATGGAGAAAAAATTGACAAACCAGTTAAAAAATGTGACATGGTCGGGCTGTTGGGGTCAGAAGTGGATTAACAAAAAGGAACAACTTTACCTGACATTGCAACTGTGAGAGAGAGATGAGAAATAACAGGAAAGTTCTTAGCTGAAGACCCCGAGGCAAGATCAAGCCTACAGGCTCTAAACATGATMTTTCCTCTGATTGATATGCTTAAACATTATTCTGAATGAAGCCCAGGCATCCAGTCTTAAAGGGGTCTGAACACAACGTCTGAACCCACTATGAAACATTTCTACAGCTAWCGTTTGAGTTTCCCGCAGGGGAATGACAGCTGCCATATGGGTCCAAACACCAGATCCAAGACCCTGATGAATCTGGATGGATGGATGCTGAGACCTCTGGACGACATGGRAAATGAGAGTTTAGCAACTGAGATTTGGTTGGCAGAGGCAAACCGCAATGGGCATGAATTGGGCAATGCCTTACCATCATTGCTCTGATAGATAATGCTGGATACCAGAGAGACTGTGGGACCAGAGATCTTAATAAGAGACAGATGAAGAGAGGTCATATGAAAAGGTAATGCAATAACGGACTAGAAGGGAAATAAGTGAATAGTTGAGGGGGAAAAGCTGCCTGGAACTATTCAACACCCAAACTGCTCTAACTCTTCATTATCCATCCTCATAGCAGATCACATTGTGAGATGCTGGAATAAAGTGTTTTAAATTTAACAAGAAGAAAACCATCTCTACCCTTTTGAAAAACAACTTAGAGAAATGCAGTCAACACAGAGAATGTGGTCGAAAATGTTCTGCAGAGTCGGGGGCCCATAAAGAAACAGTAAACCGATAATAAGGCTTACAGTAAAAGGGACTGTGATAGCACATTGTCTCAGGCTAATCTAAACCCTTAATATACACCATTAACAATCACATCTCCGGGATAAATCACAAGAGCCTCCCATTAGCAAACTGCCGTCATTTTGAGTTCAGAGACATTAGCTGAGCTGAAAGTTTTATGATGACTGTGAAAATCCATTCCGCTAGCGTTTGCACGCCAAAGAGAAACAGAGAGAGAGAAAGAAAGGGAGGAGAAAATGAAGAGGGAGGAAAAAGAATGAAGAGAATGCATCAGTAAAGGAAGGTAATTTTCAATTATGCTTCAATGGATTCTGTTATTAGAGGAGAGATTTGCTGCAGCTAATGTACCTTAGGGGTGAGAGGTGTGTGTGTGTCTGACTGCTTCTGCATTGTGTATATGTTCCAACAGATAAACACTATGACAGCTTGTACAATGCTTGTCCCTTTCTGAGATAAGGTATGTGTAACGGCAGCCTTCCCTCTCTTCACGA
This sequence comes from Salvelinus sp. IW2-2015, assembly GCF_002910315.2. Lineage (NCBI taxonomy): Eukaryota > Metazoa > Chordata > Actinopteri > Salmoniformes > Salmonidae > Salvelinus > Salvelinus sp. IW2-2015. The sequence goes on along the minus strand of NC_036838.1, from coordinate 744,649 downwards.
GAAGAGAGGGTGTAACAGGGATCGGACCAACACACAGCGTAGCCAGTGCTCAACATGTTTAATAAATAGATAAACAGTGAACACTTAACATGATACAAAATAACAAATGTGGCAAACCGATACAGCCCTATCTGGTGCAGAGAAACACAAAGACAGGAAACAACCACCCACAAACCCCAACACAAAACAAGCCACCTATATATGATTCTCATCAGAGACAACACAAAACACCTGCCTCTGATTGAGAACCATATTAGGCCAAACATAGAAACAGACAAACTAGACACACAACATAGAATGCCCACCCAGCTCACGTCCTGACCAACACTAAAACAAGCAAAACACACAAGAACTATGGTCAGAACGTGACAGTATGCTGAGGGCAGCAGAGGTTATAAACAGCTAAATTTGCTGCCTTTGCTCTCGACA